>NW_027258913.1:0-47934 GCF_045791955.1 Oncorhynchus clarkii lewisi | reverse complement strand
TATCTAGCCCTAAATATTGCCCCTGGTAAATATAGCTGTATCTAGCCTTAAATATTGCCCCTGGTAATTCTAGCTGATCTAGCCCTAAATATTGCCCTTGATAGAAAATATTTGTTTCTTTCCTTTCCCCTCAAATCATTGTTGAAGAAAAAAACATGTTTTGAATTTGCATTTTGATGTTTCCCTGAGTCAAAGATAACCATTAACAATACACCACTTGCCTGAACAAAAATGTTTGAAACCTTTGAAAAGTTGCGTGCCCGGAGAACACAATAAATAAGACTTGGGAATACAGACCACGACTCCCATCAACAATAAATTAGGCTGGGGAATATACAGACCACAACTCCCATCAACAATAAATTAGGCTGGGGAATATACAGACCACAACTCCCATCAACAATAAATTAGGCTGGGGAATATACAGACCACAACTCCCGTCAACAATAAATGAGGCTGGGGAATATACAGACCACAACTCCCATCAACAATAAATGAGGCTGGGGAATATACAGACCACAACTCCCATCAACAATAAATTAGGCTGGGGAATATACAGACCACAACTCCCATCAACAATAAATGAGGCTGGGGAATATACAGACCACAACTCCCATCAACAATAAATGAGGCTGGGGAATATACAGACCACAACTCCCGTCAACAATAAATGAGGCTGGGGAATATACAGACCACAACTCCCATCAACAATAAATGAGGCTGGGGAATATACAGACCACAACTCCCATCAACAATAAATTAGGCTGGGGAATATACAGACCACAACTCCCATCAACAATAAATGAGGCTGGGGAATATACAGACCACAACTCCCATCAACAATAAATGAGGCTGGGGAATATACAGACCACAACTCCCATCAACAATAAATTAGGCTGGGGAATATACAGACCACAACTCCCATCAACAATAAATTAGGCTGGGGAATATACAGACCACGACTCCCATCAACAATAAATTAGGCTGGGGAATATACAGACCACAACTCCCATCAACAATAAATTAGGCTGGGGAATATACAGACCACGACTCCCATCAACAATAAATGAGGCTGGGGAATATACAGACCACAACTCCCATCAAAAATAAATGAGGCTGGGGAATATACAGACCACAACTCCCATCAACAATAAACGAGATTGGGGAATACAGACCACGACTCCCATCAACAATAAATTAGGCTGGGGAATATACAGACCACAACTCCCATCAACAATAAATTAGGCTGGGGAATATACAGACCACAACTCCCATCAACAATAAATGAGGCTGGGGAATATACAGACCACAACTCCCATCAACAATAAATTAGGCTGGGGAATATACAGACCACAACTCCCATCAACAATAAATGAGGCTGGGGAATATACAGACCACAACTCCCATCAACAATAAATGAGATTGGGGAATACAGACCACAACTCCCATCAACAATACATGAGACTTGGGAATACAGACCACGACTCCCATCAACAATAAATGAGTCTGGGGAATGAAGACCACAACTCCCATCAACAATAAATGAGACTTGGGAATGCAGACCATGACTCCACATCAACAATAAATGAGGCTGGGGAATATAGACCATCAACTCCCGTCAACAATAAATGAGGCTGGGGAATATAGACCACAACTCCCGTCAACAATAAATGAGACTTGGGAATGCAGACCATGACTCCACATCAACAATACATGAGGCTGGGGAATATAGACCATCAACTCCCGTCAACAATAAATGAGGCTGGGGAATATAGACCATCAACTCCCGTCAACAATAAATGAGGCTGGGGAATATAGACCACAACTCCCATCAACAATAAATGAGGCTGGGGAATGAAGACCACAAATCCCATCAACAATAAATGTTACAAGGGGTTGCTATATGAGTCCTGTGTGGTTCTAATACTCCTACAAAACAGTTCCATATTCTGACTGAGCCGATGAAAAGAAATGGGAAGAATTCATTTCACCAAGCAGAAAGCTACTGTGATGCCTTAAGCACACAACATGCAGTACCGCATGTTCAGATATAAGCTACATTTCAGTCTCTAAATACAGTAGAAGGGGCTCTTTAGGTACACTGAACCAAACCTGGCGTTGGACTAATCCAAAACGGACAATAGTCTACAGTCTGCACCTATTCAGGTCACATGCTACATCATGTGTCTAACCCTAACCCTATCAGCCCACATGCTACATCATGTGTCTAACCCTATCAGCCCACATGCTACATCATGTTTCTAACCCTATCTGCCCACATGCTACATCATGTGTCTAACCCTAACCCTATCAGCCCACATGCTACATCATGTGTCTAACCCTATCAGCCCACATGCTACATCATGTTTCTAACCCTATCTGCCCACATGCTACATCATGTGTCTAACCCTAACCCTATCAGCCCACATGCTACATCATGTGTCTAACCCTATCAGCCCACATGCTACATCATGTTTCTAACCCTATCTGCCCACATGCTACATCATGTGTCTAACCCTAACCCTATCAGCCCACATGCTACATCATGTGTCTAACCCTATCAGCCCACATGCTACATCATGTTTCTAACCCTAATCCTATCTGCCCACATGCTACATCATGTTTCTAACCCTAATCCTATCAGCCCACATGCCACATCATGTGTCTAACCCTAACCCTATCAGCCCACATGCCACATCATGTGTCTAACCCTAACCCTATCAGCCCACATGCTACATCATGTGTCTAACCCGATCAACCCACATGCTACATCATGTGTCTAACCCTATCAGCCCACAGGGTTAGACACATGATGTAGCACGTGTCTAACCCTATCAGCCCACATGCTACATCATGTGTCTAACCCGATCAGCCCACATGCTACATCATGTGTCTAACCCGATCATCCCACATGCTACATCATGTGTCTAACCCTATCAGCCCACATGCTACATCATGTGTCTAACCCGATCAGCCCACATGCTACATCATGTGTCTAACCCTATCAGCCCACATGCTACATCATGTGTCTAACCCTATCAGCCCACATGCTACATCATGTGTCTAACCCTATCAGCCCACATGCTACATCATGTGTCTAACCCTATCAGCCCACAGGGTTAGACACATGATGTAGCATGTGTGTAACCCTATCAGCCCACATGCTACATCATGTGTCTAACCCTATCAGCCCACATGCTACATCATGTGTCTAACCCGATCAGCCCACATGCTACATCATGTTTCTAACCCTATCTGCCCGCATGCTACATCATGTTTCTAACCCTAATCCTATCTGCCCACATGCTACATCATGTGTCTAACCCTAACCCTATCAGCCCACATGCTACATCATGTGTCTAACCCTAACCCTATCAGCCCACATGCTACATCATGTGTCTAACCCTATCAGCCCACATGCTACATCATGTGTCTAACCCTATCAGCCCACATGCTACATCATGTGTCTAACCCTATCAGCCCACATGCTACATCATGTGTCTAACCCTATCAGCCCACATGCTACATCATGTGTCTAACCCTATCAGCCCACAGGGTTAGACACATGATGTAGCATGTGTGTAACCCTATCAGCCCACATGCTACATCATGTGTCTTACCCTATCAGCCCACATGCTACATCATGTGTCTAACCCGATCAGCCCACATGCTACATCATGTGTCTAACCCGATCAGCCCACATGCTACATCATGTGTCTAACCCGATCAGCCCACATGCTACATCATGTGTCTAACCCGATCAGCCCACATGCTACATCATGTGTCTAACCCTATCAGCCCACATGCTACATCATGTGTCTAACCCGATCAGCCCACATGCTACATCATGTGTCTAACCCTATCAGCCCACATGCTACATCATGTGTCTAACCCGATCAGCCCACATGCTACATCATGTGTCTAACCCGATCAGCCCACATGCTACATCATGTGTCTAACCCGATCAGCCCACATGCTACATCATGTGTCTAACCCGATCAGCCCACATGCTACATCATGTGTCTAACCGTAATTTAATGATTCAACGTTATGATGCCAAAAAAGTAGCAGATAAATCGAGCACTCTGTTTGATATGTAAAGCTTTTGTAAATGAAGAAATCTTGTGACCAAGCTAAACGAAGGAAAGGATAAGGGGTTATATCAGCACAACATTGATGAAGTAAAGATGATGATGATGGGAAAGAAACTGTGGAGAACATTGAACGTTGAATCGGAGGGTATATTTATTACAAAACCACACAACATCCCAAACTACTTCAATTAATATTTTATAGGGAAAGTGGACAAGTTGAGGAATACTTTTGATTCCAACTGATGGCTCGATGTCATATACCCTAATAAAAGATTGTATCATGAAGGAGAGGCAATGCATGTTTGAATTTCACCAAGTAGAAAGGGAAGAGGTAGAAAGGATGCTGTTTCTTTTGGATGACAAGTCACCTGGTATCGATTATCTTGATGCCAAATTGCTTAGAGTTACAGCTAAACAAATATCTATACCATTCGCTCATATTTTTTAAAGTGCTTGATGTATGCCCAGAAGTCTGGAAAGAGTCAAAGGTTATTCCACTACCTAAGGATAAAACATCTTCATTCACTGGTCCTAGTTGTCGTCTTGCTTGCTGCCTGTGTTAAATCAAGGATTAATTCTCATGTAATGTTCTGAAAACGTTTTTTCAGAATGCATACAAAGACGGGCATTCTACGAGTACGGCCTTAACGCAAATGAGAGCTGATTGGTTAAGGAGTATGAATGACAGGAAGTTAGTTGGTGCAGTGTTGCTGGATTTCAGTCTGCTTTTGACGTAATTGATCATGAACTGTTACTAGGACAACTCAAATGTTATGGTTTTAAGTCTGCAGCTCTATAATGGATGGTAAGTTATCTATCCAGGAGAAGGCTAAAAGTGTTCTTTAAATGGTAGCTTTTCAAACGGTAAAGATATACACTGTGGTGTTCCTCAAGGAAGTTGATGATTAACCTTCAGTAATGAACAAAGCAAGAGAGGTCATGTATGATGATGACTCTATAATGTACAGCGCAGTATCAGAATGTAACGAGCCAACAGACGTACTGAGCAGTGGTGTCTGAGTGGGTTGATATCAACAAATAAGGTGTTGAACATTTCTAAAACTAAATGTATTGTATTTGGTTTAAGATATATGCTTGCTGATGAACCCCAATTGAATTTGTCGATGAAGTGAACGCATGTAGAGCAAGTGGAGAAAAAAACGAAACTACTAGTTGTCATGTTGGACGCAGCTTTATCATGGTCAGAACACATATAATATTGTTATTAAGATGGGTAAGGGAAGTACTTTTACAAGAAAATGTTCAGAGTATGAAACATCTAGCACTCTGAATCAGGTTATTCAATCCCTGGTTCTATCATACTTAAAGTACTGTCCAGTTATGTGGTCAATCCCTGGTCCTATCACATTTAGAGTACTGTCCAGTTATATGGTCAATCCCTGGTCCTATCACATTTAGAGTACTGTCCAGTTATATGGTCAATCCCTGGTCCTATCACATTTAGAGTACTGTCCAGTTATATGGTCATCTGCTGCAAAGAAAGATGGAAACCAGCTTCAAATCGCTCCAAACAGGGCTGCCAGATTAGCTCTTCATTGCTATGAGTATGAATCAGTATGAATATTATCCAAATGCATCTCTCATGGCTTCAAGTTGAAAACATATTACTATCCAGTCTTCTGATTTTCTTTAGGAATGTTTATACATTTTTTTAAACACACTATTTTTCAGACCAGTTAGTACATACTAGCAACACACACAACCAACAATCCAGGCAGGCAAATTTAGGGCAGCTAAGACAACCCAAACCAAGGTCAAATCGCCTTAAATCTACAGTTTTATATAGAGCCATAGCTGAATGGAACTCTTTACCAATCCATATTTCTCAGGCAGAAAGCAAACTCACCCCACAAAAATAACATCTAATGTGACAAACCATATGACTGGACAGGAAAATAGAAAGAACATCTAATGCGATAGACCATATGACTGGACAGGAAGTAGACAGAACATCTAATGCGATAGACCAATGGACAATTTGGAGAGATAACGACGGAATTTATCGAACAAAAGGACCATTCGTTTATGGGACATTTTGGAGTGCCAACAGAAGAAGATCTTCAAAGGTAAGGCATGAATTATATCGTTATTTCTGAGTTTTGAAATATGATTGTCATGTGTTTGTTTGTTTGGGGTGCTGTCCTCAGATAATCGCATGGTTTGCTTTCGCCGTAAAGCCTTTTTGAAATCTGACACGGTGGCTGGATTAACAAGAAATTAAGCTTTAATTTGGTGTATTGCACTTGTGATTGTATGAAAGTTAAATATTTCTGCAATTTCACCGGAAGTTGTCGAAATGTTCCGCTAGCGAAACCCCTGGTCGTAACAGGTTTTAATTATGTCAAGACTCCCGTAGTGTGGCTGACTACGCAGTTGATTTTCGCACATAGGCCGCTGAGAGTGCCTGGAATCTGGAGTCTTTTTTTTCGATACCTTTCTTCACAGATTATCTGAGGATGTAAAAGATGATCTAGCTGCTCGGGAATTACCAGTGGACCTCGACTCCCTCATCGCCCCTCATTATTAGAATTGATGGACGTCTAAGGGATGGCAGGAGTGAGAGGAGATCTGGCCGAGGTCACCCTCATCGCCCCTCATCATTAGAATTGATGGATGTCTAAGGGAAGGCAGGAGTGAGAGGAGATCTGGCCGAGGTCACCCTCATCGCCACCCATCATTAGAATTGATGGACGTCTAAGGGAAGGCAGGAGTGAGAGGAGATCTGGCCGCGCTCTGCAATTTCACCGGAAGTTGTCGAAATGTTCCGCTAGCGAAACCCCTGACGGTAACAGGTTTTAATTATGTCAAGACTCCCGTAGTGTGGCTGACTATGCAGTTGATTTTCGCACATAGGCCGCTGAGAGTGCCTGGAATCTGGAGTCTTTTTTTTCGATACCTTTCTTCACAGATTATCTGAGGATGTAAAAGATGATCTAGCTGCTCGGGAATTACCAGTGGACCTCGACTCCCTCATCGCCCCTCATCATTAGAATTGATGGACGTCTAAGGGAAGGCAGGAGTGAGAGGAGATCTGGCCGAGGTCACCCTCATCGCCCCTCATCATTAGAATTGATGGACGTCTAAGGGAAGGCAGGAGTGAGAGGAGATCTGGCCGAGGTCACACTCGTTCATCCGCAGTGGCTCGCTCACCTTCGAAGGAATCCGGAAGTCCCCGAAGACTGTTTTTCCAAGAGGATCCGAAGCCACCAGAGCTCCCTCGAGAATCATTGGTGACAGGTGAGTCAGATACTCTGGAAGATATGCAACTGGGCAGAGCTATATTATTGCCTAGGGAATGTTCACATGGGCTAAGTTCCAACAGTTGTCTGAACTGTGGGGCTGCGGGACATTATGTAGCCACCTTCCCGGCTAAGAGACTTATTTCTGAAGTAGGAACAAGTTCTCTGGTGAGCCAGACTGGCAATCCTCTAAATCCCATCAACCGCACTCCCTTTTTTTGTGATTCTGCTGTCGGGAGACAAGTCTAAATATCTCCGGGTGCTCATTGACTCTGGGGGCGGATGAGAGTTTTATGGACGCTACCCTAATTTCTGAAATAGGTATCCCCACTCATCTCCTCTCTGTTCCCATGGACACTAGAGCACTGGAACAGCCACTCCATTGGCAGAGTTACCCACTGTTCCTGTTAATCTGCGGGGTTCAGGAAATCAGTGAGGCTATACAGCTTCTCCTAATTGAGTCTCCCCATGTTCCTGTTTTGGGATTTTCTTGGCTCAAAAAACACAACCCCGTTGTTGACTGGACCACAAGTTCAATCCTGGGTTGGAAATCCGTTCTTCCATTACCTCAAATGCAGCGCAGCCGTCTCCGAGACCACCTCCTCAGGGTTTAAGTCAAGTCTCGGACTTCTCTGCCGTCCCCACAGAGTACCATGACCTCCTGGAGGTCTTCAGCAAGGCACGGGCTACTTCTCTTCCCCTGCACCAACCATATGGTTGTGCCATTGATCTCCTCCCAGGCACCACACCACCTCGTGGTAGGCTATATTCTCTTTCCGGGCCGGAGACCAAAGCCATGGAGGAGTACATAGAGGAGTCTCTGGCTACTGGGCCCGTCCGTCCATCCGCATCTCCTGCCGGTGCAATGGGTTTTCTTTGTGGAGAAGAATGACAAGACCCTTTGTCCGTGCATTGACTACCGGGCTCTGAATGACATTACGGTTAAGAACCGTTACCCCCTATAATTCCTCTACTCGGCTTTTGAACCTCTTCAGGGGGCCACCATTTTTTTCCAAGCTGGACCTTCGGAATGCCTACCACCTGCTTTGGATACGCGAAGGAGATGAGTGGAATACAGCATTCAACAAAGCCAGCGGACATTATGAGTACCAGGTCATGCCGTTTGGACTCACCAACGCCCAGCTGTCTTCCAGGCTCTGGTAAACGATGTGCTCCGGGACATGCTAAATCATTTTGTGTTCATCTACCTTGACGACATCCTGTTTGTTTTCCCAGTCTGCCTGAGAACATGTTCTTCATGTCAGACAGGTCCTTCAGCGCCTTCTGGAGAACCAATTGTTCGTGAAAGCCGAGAAGTGTGAGTTCCACCACTCTGTAATCTCCTTTCTGGGATATGTCATCGCTGAGGGGAATGTCCAGATGGATCCTGGAAAGGTGAAAGCAATGGTGGATTGGCCTCCCATCCTCATCCATCCAGACCTGTCTCGTAAACTTGTGGTAGAGGTTGATCAAATCAAATCAAATGTATTTATATAGCCCTTCGTACATCAGCTGAAATCTCAAAGTGCTGTACAGAAATTGATGCTTCTGATGTTGGAGTGGGGGCCATTATGTCCCAGCGATCTACCCAGGACCAAAGGCTTCATCCCTGTGCCTTCCTGTCCCATCGTCTCAATTCTGCAGAGAGGAACTACGATGTCGGCAACCAAGGTGGCGTTGGAAGGAGCAGAACAGCCATTCCTGGTCTGGACCGACCGTAAAAATGTTGAATGTCTCCGTACAGTCAAGCACCTTCACTCCAGGCAGGTCCGATGGGCTCCTGTTTACCAGATTTAACTTCACCATTTCCTACCACCCAGGGTCCAAAAAATGTGAAGCCTGATGCCCACTCCCACCAATACAGTTCCTCTGCCACACCCTCAGTCTCCAAAACCATTCTCCCTACATCATGCCTCACAGCCTCAGTGGGTTGGGGTATTGAGACCCTGGTTCGCAAGGCACAATGTTCCCAGACTGGACCTGAAGGGAGCCTGGCTAACCGGCTCAGTCCGGTCCCGGGTCCTGGAATGGGCTCATTCCTCCAAGCTGACCTGTCATCCCAGGTCCCGCCGTACCCTAGCAATCCTCCGACAACAATTCTGCTCGCCCACAATGGTTCCTGACGTCTCTGCCTTTGTCGCCGCATGCACGGTGTGTGCCCAGAACAATACTCCACAGCAAGCTCATCCTGGCCTTTTTCAGCCACTACCAGTCCCTCATCTTCCCTGGTCTCATAGCTCTCTGGACTTTGTCACTGGGCTTCCCTGTGTGATGGTGGATCGGTTCTCAAATTCCGCTCATTTCATCCTTCTCCCCAAACTTCTTTCTGCCAAGGAAACGGCACAGCTCGTGATGCAGCACATCTTCAGGATCCATGGACTCCCGGTGGATATGGTTTCTGACCGGGATCCTCAGCTCTCGTTTCAGTTCTGGAAGGCATTCTGCATCCTTATTGGGGTGTCGGTCAGCCTATTCTCCGGATTCCATCCCCAGTCGAACGGCCAGTTGGCGCGAGCCAGGACCTGGAGACCACACTAAGATACCTGGTCTCAACCTACCCCACTACCTGGAGTCGACAACTGGTCTGGGTGGAGTATGCCCGGAAAACCCTTCCCTGTTCAGCCATGGGGTATCAACCACCACTCTTCCCAGAACGAGAACCGGAAGTCAACGTACCCTCGGCCCAGATGTTCGTCCGCTGCTGTCGGACAGCACTTCTCAAGACCAACTCCAGGTATCCGGCATACAAAGTAAAACATCTCCAGTACCTGGTTGACTGGGAGGGTTACGGACTGGAGGAGAGGTACTGGGTCCCCGCTAGAGACATCCTGGACCCAACCATCAACGCCGACTTCCACCGCCGACACCCCGTTCAACCAGGTATGCTCCCAGGTAAGACGCCAGGTGGCAACCCCATGGGGGAGGGTAGTGTCACACTCTTATCTGTTTCACCTGTTCTTGTGATTGTCTCCACCCCCTCCAGGTGTCACTTATTTTCCCTGGTGTATATATCCCTGTGTTTCCTGTCTCTGTGCCAGTTCGTCTTGTATGTTTTTCAAGTCAACCTGCGTGTTTTCCTGTACTCCTGCTTCTCCTCTCTTTTTGCTAGTCTTCCCGGTTTTGACCCTTGCCTGTTTTCTGGACTCCGTACCTTCCTGCCTGACCATTCTGCCTGCCCTGACCTCGAGCCTGCCTGCTGGACTCTGAACTGGTTTTGACCTTTTGCATGTCCACAACCATTATCTTGCCTACCGCTTTTAGATTTTCTAATAATTGTCAAAGACTCAAACCATCTGCCTCCTGTGTCTGCATCTGGGTCTTGCCTTGTGCCCTTATACAAGAACGTCAATACATGCGCTAGTCTACAATGTTCGAACGCTACTTTGTGTTGTTTAGTAAATGTTCTGTCGGGCTCATTAGTCATAATTGGCTATTACAATTATAAAGACAAACAGGATAAAAAAAACACATTTAAATTACAAATGAAACCAATCCATTTTAATTTACAGAAAGAATGATTAATGTTAGCTTCCTCCTAAATGAGTTTCCCATTGAGAAGACGTGGTATTTCATTCCACATAGTCCTAATTGCTTACACAATTAAAAACCAAAGCAAGATGGAGTCAATTTAAGTTGTAGAAAGTGTGATCAGCGCTACATGAACTTCATCTTCAAGGTAATTTCCCAGACAGAGAGAGAGGACATGGTGTTTCATTTCTCATGTAAAGACAAAGGCCACGTCCCAAATAGTATTATGGACCCTGGTCATAAAGTAGTGCACTATATAGGGAATCGGGTGCCATTTTGGACACAGACGAGAAGAAAGTGTAATCTCTGCTCTATTTAGCATTGTTAGATGGTGTAGTGATGCTGAGGTTTGTTAGATGGTGTAGTGATGCTGAGGTTTGTTAGATGGTGTAGTGATGCTGAGGTTTGTTAGATGGTATAGTGATGCTGAGGTTTGTTAGATAGTGTAGTGATATTGAGGTTTGTTAGATGGTGTAGGGATGCTGAGGTTTGTTAGATGGTGTAGTGATGCTGAATTGTGTTAGATGGTGTTGTGATATTGAGGTTTGTTAAATGGTGTAGTGATGCTGAGGTTTGTTAGATGGTGTAGTGATGCTGAGGTTTGTTAGATAGTATAGTGAATCTGAGGTGCTTTAATAGGAAGCAAAATCATTTTAATTGCCGTGAAAGGTCAGCTTTTCCTTGTTTACAGCACACATATACACACACACACACACACACACGCGCGCGCGCAGTCGTACAGGCACACACACACACTTTAAACGTCAAGCTCTAAATCATTAAAGGCCCGACAACGTTATTAAGATTTTATTAAAAAATATATTTTCTGTGTTGAAACCAAATTGAATGAAATAATTACATGTGGATCCAGTGGACACCAAAGGGTTGAACCGTAGGCCCTGGTCAAAAGTAGTACACTATATAGGGAATAGGGCCTGGTCAAAAGTAGTACACTATATAGGGAATAGGGCCTGGTCAAAAGTAGTACACTATATAGGGAATAGGCCCTGGTCAAAAGTAATACACTATATAGGGAATAGGCTCTGGTCAAAAGTAGTACACTATATAGGGAATAGGGCCTGGTCAAAAGTAGTACACTATATAGGGAATAGGGCCTGGTCTAAAGTAGTACACTATATAGGGAATAGGGCCTGGTCTAAAGTAGTACACTATATAGGGAATAGGGCCTGGTCAAAATTTAGTACACTATATAGGGAATAGGGCCTGGTCAAAAGTAGTACACTATATAGGGAATAGGGCCTGGTCAAAAGTAGTACACTATATAGGGAATAGGGCCTGGTCAAAAGTAGTACACTATATAGGGAATAGGGCCTGGTCAAAAGTAGTACACTATATAGGGAATAGGGCCTGGTCAAAAGTAGTACACTATATAGGGAATAGGGCCTGGTCTAAAGTAGTACACTATATAGGGAATAGGGCCTGGTCAAAAGTAGTACACTATATAGGGAATAGGGCCTGGTCAAAAGTTATACACTATATAGGGAATAGGGCCTGGTCTAAAGTAGTACACTATATAGGGAATAGGATGGGATTTGGGATGCAACTTGATTAGCGTTGTCTTCACACCGCCATTTATCACCCTCTAACAGCGGTATCAGGGCTACCACTGAGGCTGGGGTAAGCAGACAGACTGCTGTGGGTGTGCGTGTGTGTGTGTGTGTGTGTGTGTGTGTGTGTGTGTGTGTTTGTGCTCCAGTTCTGCTCTCTGCTGTTTTCCCCACGAAAACAAGCTAGCATCTACCACCTGCAAAGATTCCATCTGCTCTGCTATTCTATACATCTCTCTGTTCTCCATATCTCTCTCTTCTCTATATCCCTCTGTACAGACAAAGAACAGCTCCCCTATCCAACTCACAGGTACGGTAATACTAGCTGAATCATCTGGTTAACTTTAAAGGAAAGCAAGTGGTGTTGCGGGTAGATCAACATTTTTCAATAGCTTTCAATCACCCTCATTACAACAGGAGATCATTTTGTAGGGATAGTTTTTATGAAGTTCTCTTTCTTTTTCCGTTCTCTTTAACTTCAAATTGTCAAATGCAGTGTTATTGTTTGGCATTAAAGATAGGCCTGCTGTATGTTCTGGGGTGAAGACCATAGGCACAGAGGTGGCATAATTCCACAACTAGTATAGCGTTACTATAGTACTACAGTAGTATTGTGTATCCCAAGCGAAGAGTTACAGGATCTCCCTGAAAGGCATCTTCTGTCATTGTTACTGCCACGAAGGTACTTTGTTATCCCATTGACGTGTGAGTCATCTCTCACCCATGACAATGTCCTATAATATCCGATGAAGCCAATACCCTTAAGACTGAAACCTAAATGACACCCTATTCCCTATAGTGCACTGCTTTTGTCCATCGGGCCCATAGGGAAGAGGGTGCAATTTGGGGGACACACCCTAGTAAATATAAACCTTACAGTAAACCCAGATAGATATTGGGGGGCATTACAATGGTAATGGAGAGGACCTCATATTTCTCTTCATCAACTTTTAAATAATGCAGAGGATCCACATGAATAATCCCCCCCCCCCCCCCATAATGGATATTGCATGCTCAGTTCCACTTTTAAAAAATGTAGTGTGTGAAATGATGCGTTGCTATGTGACAAAGTGATTTTTTGAGAGAAGAGAGAGGTTGGACAGATGAGAGAGGGAAGGAGAGAGAGGAAATTAGAGAGAGAGATGGACAGATGAAGAGAGAGAGGGACAGATGAAGAGAGATGGAAAGAGAGAGAGAGAGAGAGAGATGGAAAGAGAGAGAGAGATGGAAAGAGAGAGAGAGATGGAAAGAGAGAGAGAGAGATGGAAGGAGAGAGAGAGAGAGAGATGGAAAGAGAGAGAGAGAGATGGAAAGAGAGAGAGAGATGGAAAGAGAGAGAGAGAGATGGAAAGAGAGAGAGAGAGATGGAAGGAGAGAGAGAGAGAGAGATGGAAGGAGAGAGAGAGAGAGATAGAGAGAGAGAGAGAGAGAGAGAGAGAGAGAGAGAGATGGAAGGAGAGAGAGAGAGACGGAAGGAGAGAGGGACAGATGAAGAGAGAGAGAGAGGGACAGATGAAGAGAGAGAGACAGGGACAGATGAAGAGAGAGGGACAGATGAAGAGAGATGGACAGATGAAGAGAGAGGGACAGATGAAGAGAGAGGGACAGATGAAGAGAGAGGGAAGAGAGAGAGGGAAGGAGAGAGAGACAGATGAAGAGAGAGGGAAGGAGAGAGAGAGGACAGATGAAGTGTGATGAAAGGGGAGGGCGAGAGAGAGGGACTGATGAAGAGAGAGGGGGACAGTTGAAGAGAGAGAGGGACAGAAGAAGAGAGAGGGAAGGAGAGAGGGGAAAAGAGAGAGAGAGGAGAGTGAGAGAGAGCTCTCAATGACAAAGTATATGGACATCAGCTTACCTCCTCAACCATTTAAAATGATTTTAGAGTATCTGCCAGACACAATATAAGCTCTTCAATACCTTCATGAAGGAATCCCCTATAAGCAGCGTAAACAATTTCTATCCAACTACTAGAGAAGTTGTGTTGTACACTCAATAGTGAGTAAAAGGGGTTCAACCTATGATATTCGACAGACAGTCCGACCATCTGCAAAACTCTACATTTAGTTCCTGATTAGACATCAATGGGAGAAAACACCTTAACATACTTGAGCAGTGGAGCACGTAGAACACGTAGAACACGTAGAATGTGTTTAATGTTCTATTGGTGGGTGGCATTATACATCATTTTATTCCAACCATACCAACCATGACATATTAGTGATTGAATAAGACCTGGGTTGATATATTATTTGGATGGGTCCCCATCTCTCCTAGTATTCTTATGTTGAAAGGTATGCATGCACCTGTAACATACTCTATTTCATATAAAGAACCTTTTAAAGAGCACAGAGACTGGGACAGATGAAGAGAGAGGGATTTCAAATGCTATTTCAAATAATTTCAAATACTTTGTGTGTTCTTTATTGAGTTTGCCTGCAAACCCCACCCCTCTGAAACTCCAGGCAGGCTAAGGCAAATGGTAAAAACATTTGAATGATTTATTATAGTATTTGAACCCAGGTTTGGTCTGAATGTGGAATTGACCTTCTATTCTCATCATCCACCATCAACCACGACATGGCACGTCTCATTTGTATTTGATTTATTTAATCTTTATTTAACTAGTCAAGTTAGTTAACCTCTTGAAGCTAGGGGCACTATTTTTATTTTGGGAAAAATAACGTTCCCAAAGTAAACTGCCTATTTCTTAGGACCAGATGCTAGAATATGCATATAATTGACAGCTTAGGATAGAAAACACTCAAAACTGTAAAAATATTGTCTGTGAGTATAACAGAACTGATATTGCAGGCGAAATCCTGAGAAAATCCAATCAGGAAGTGACTCTTATTTTGAAACCCCTGTCTTTCTATGCATCCCTATTGCCAATTGAAAGGGATATCAACCAGATTCCTTTTTCTGTGGCTTCCCTAAGGTGTCTACAGCCTTTAGACGTAGTTTCAGGCCTTTATTTTGAAGAATGAGCTTAAACGTCCACATTGCGTAAGTGGTCTGTTGTTGGCTCTCAGTGTGATTTTTGCACAACACAGAGAGCTAGCCATTTTTCTTCCCGGTCCTAGTGAAAAGCTAACTGTCCCGGTTGATATATTATCAAATAGATATTTGAAAAACACCTTGAGGATTGATTATAAAAAACGTTTGCCATGTTTCTGTCGATATTATGGATATAATTTGGAATTTTTGTCTGCGTTGTCGTGACCGCTATTTCCGGTGGATTCCTAGGCATAGCGCATCAAACTAACGGAGGTATTTGGACATAAAAAATATCTTTATGGAACAAAAGGAACATTTGCTGTCTAACTGGGAGTCTCGTGAGTGAAAACATCCGAAGCACAATGGTAAATTATTAATTTTAAATGCTTTTCTGATTTTCGTGACCAAGCTTCCTGATGCTAAGTGTACATAATGCTATGCTAGGCTATTGATAAACTTACACAAACGCTTGTATTGCTTTCGCTGAGACGAAAGGGTGATTAACAAAAGGCTAAGCTATGTTTCGTTATATTTAACTTGTGATTTCATGAATATGAATATTTTCTAGTAATATTTTTTGACTGTTGCGCTATGCTATTCAGCGTTGCCGATGACAAATATACCGGATCCGGGATGGGTAGTTCTAAGAGTTAAGGAGCAGTTATCGCTCTGTGGGTCTAACCCCAAGAAGTTCTGGAAAACTGTTAAAGACCTGGAGAATAAACCCTCCCCTCACAGCTGCCCATGTCCCTTAATGTTGGTGATATGGTTGTTACTGACCAGAAGCACATGGCTGAGCTCTTTAATCACCACTTCATTAAGTCAGGATTCCTATTTGACTCAACCATGCCTCCTTGCACTTCCAACATATCCTCATGTCTCCCACCCCTTCTAATGTGACTAGCCCCGATGCTCCTCCCTCTTTTCCAACTGCCCTGCTACAGATGTTCTCCCTGCAGGCGGTCACAGAGTCTGAGGTGCCAAAGGAGCTCCTTAAAATAAACTTGACCCCAAAAAAAACATCTGGTTCAGATGGTTTAGACCCTTTCTTCCTTAAGGTTGCTGCCCCTATTATCACCAAGCCTGTCTCTGACCTTTTTAACCTGTCTCTCCTTTCTGGGGAGG
This sequence comes from Oncorhynchus clarkii lewisi, assembly GCF_045791955.1. Lineage (NCBI taxonomy): Eukaryota > Metazoa > Chordata > Actinopteri > Salmoniformes > Salmonidae > Oncorhynchus > Oncorhynchus clarkii. The sequence goes on along the minus strand of NW_027258913.1, from coordinate 31,365 downwards.
TTCCCATTGGTTGGAAGGCAGCCACGGTGGGTCCTTTCTTTAAAGGGGGAGATCAAGCTGATCCTAACTGTTATAGGCCTGTTTCTATTTTGCCCTGTTTATCAAAAGTTTTGGAAAAACTTGACAATAATCAACAGACTGGCTTTCTTGATGTCTGTAGTATTCTCTCTGCTATGCAATCTGGTTCCCACTCAGGTTATGGATGTGTCACTGCAACCTTAAAGGTCCTCAATGATGTCATCATTGCCCTTGATTCTAAGCAATGTTGTGCTGCTATTTCTATTTTTAAGCTTTCTCTGCCCTTAACCTTGTTCTGAACACCTCCAAGAAAGGTTATTTAGTTGGATAAGAAGAATGCCCCTCTCCCCACAGGTGTGATTACTACCTCTGAGGGTTTAGAGCTTGAGGTAGTCACCTCATACAAGTACTTGGGAGTATGGCTTGATGGTACACTGTCCTTCTCTCAGCACATTTCAAAGCTGCAGGCTAAAGTTAAATCTAGACTTGGTGTCCTTTATCGTAATCGCTTCACTTTCACCCCAGCTTTCAAACTAACCCTGATTCAGATCACCATCCTACCCTTGCTAGAATACAGAGACGTAATTTATAAATCGGCAGGTAAGTGTGCTCTTGAGCGGCTAGATGTTCTTTACCATTCGGCTATCAGATTTGTTACCAATGCTCCTTATAGGACACATCCCTGCACTCTATACTCCTCTGTGAACTGGTCATCTCTGTATACACATTGTAAGACCCACTGGTTGATACTATATTTATAAAACCCTCTTAGGCCTCACTCCCCCCTATCTGAGATATATACTGCAGCCCTCATCCTCCACATACAACACCCCTTCACTCCCCTCTGAGATACCTACTGCAGCCCTCATCCTCCACATACAACACCTGTTCTGCCAGTCACACTATGTTAAATGTTACAGCAGGGGTTCAAACTGTAGAACCCAGTTCCAACATTTGAATCTGTAGATTTTATCAAACAAAACTATGCTACATTTTATCTCTGGGACCCTCAGGATGACAAATCAGAGCAAGATTACTGAATGTAAGTACATTATTTACCTTCAGAGGTGAATGTATCAAACCGGTTGCCGTGATACAAGTGTTTTATTTTTGTACACTCTCCTCAAACAACAGCCTGGTATTTTTTCACTGTAATAGCTACTGTAAATTGGATGGTGAACTGAGATTAACAAGAATGTAACCTTTCTGCCCATATAAGACATGAACATTTCCCAGGACATAGACTTGTTACTTACAACGTCATGCTAATCACACAATAGCACACGTTAGCTCAACCGTCCCGCAGGAGTGGACACCAATCCCATAGAGGTTAATTAACCACGTCTCAGTAATGACCAACACATCTGGATTGGAGCTGTGAACCCACACTTTCAATTGATCCATTTTAGGTAATAAACTTCTAGTGTTAATGTTCAGAAAGCCCAGGCTTTTATGAGAGCAGAAATCAGTGAAGCAGATATCAGAGCACAAGTCAGAATTGGGGCTAGCAACAGTAGTTGGGCCAGGGAGTACTTGCACATTTCCAGATATCATCAGCAGTAATACAATCACGGCACGGCAGAGGCCAGGGAGAGCTCTGCAGTGTTGATTTATGACATTTGAATGTATATCAGATGGCAACAAGATCATATTGTACAACAATTTCATCAGGTAACATGAATACAAAGCCGGCGAGAGGTGGTTAGGATAGGATGGGAGGCCAAATGTCTGTATAACCAATAGAGAGTCATTGTCCCGAGTGTGGGAACAAACATAGTCTGTCCCACGGTTGGGTAAACAAGAAAGTTCATAGTCAACAATGCAAGCAGGAGTCATGAGGCAAAATGCACAATGATTAAAAAATATATATAACGACTTGGGGCTAGCCATTGTAAGTTCAGAGTCACTCGCCCCAAAAGTGTGTGTGTGCTGGAGGCGAGCGAAACCTCGGGAGAGCGGGATGAGTGTGGTGGGGGTACCTGTACCAGACAGGGGGAGGACAGGCCAGGGAGAGAGGGATGAGTGTGGTGGGGGTACCTGTAACAGACAGGGGGAGACAGGCCAGGGAGAGAGGGATGAGTGTCGTGGGGGTACCTGTAACAGACAGGGGGAGAAAACCAGGACAGACGGTGAACAGATCACCAGGTGGAATCCAAGCAGCAGAGCAACAGGCAACAGGAGTAGGTGTCACACTCACTGGGGAGAAGCCTTTATTTCTGGAGGAAGATTTATTGTAGAAAATGCCAATGGATGGTCTCTGAACAGCGGGAGGGGGCTTCAAAGGCCTCTAGATTTGGGTGGAGAAGACTGCGCGAGACTCCTGCCACTTGTTGGGCCCAAAGGCCCAGGTGTTGAGCACCTCTCACTTTACACACCTCAGTGCTAACTGAAGTTGTATCTGTTTGCCAGGACACCCTCCGTATAGCTTGGAAAAAAATTATCCTTGGTAGCAGTAATCCCTCCTGGTAATTTTGTCCAAAATTAGGTTGTAGATTTGGAGTTTTGATCTAGAGTGAAGGCCATGCTGTGGAGGGTAGCATCCTGCATATGTCCGTACATATGACTGCGACATTCTTTAAAAGTGAGTATTTTCTTCCCTTGTACTTTTCCTTTGAAGTTTTATAGGCAAAACATTGTTCTCTTGCGGCCGATGCTTTCTTCCGTCTTGTCCTGGCGCGGGGAATTATGGGTCATGGGTCTCAGAGATTGTACCATCAACCACGACATGGCACGTCTCACAGATTGTACCATCAACCACGACATGGCACGTCTCACAGATTGTACCATCAACCACGACATGGCACGTCTCACAGATTGTACCATCAACCACGACATGGCACGTCTCACAGATTGTACCATCAACCACGACATGGCACGTCTCACAGATTGCACCATCAACCACGACATGGCACGTCTCACAGATTGCACCATCAACCACGACATGGCACGTCTCACAGATTGTACCATCAACCACGACATGGCACGTCTCACAGATTGCACCATCAACCACGACATGGCACGTCTCACAGATTGTACCATCAACCACGACATGGCACGTCTCACAGATTGCACCATCAACCACGACATGGCACGTCTCACAGATTGTACCATCAACCACAACATGGCACGTCTCACAGATTGTACCATCAACCACGACATGGCACGTCTCACAGATTGTACCATCAACCACGACATGGCACGTCTCACAGATTGTACCATCAACCACGACATGGCACGTCTCACAGATTGTACCATCAACCACGACATGGCACGTCTCACAGATTGTACCATCAACCACGACATGGCACGTCTCACAGATTGCACGTGTATTTCTAATGCAGACCACCAACGTTGAAGGCAGGACATTCTATGGATATTCAAATGACATTCCCGATAAGAGACATGTCGGATCGTTCGCTATACGCTACGATATGTGTGAACTTCACAAGAAGTGTCTCAGAAACATCATTGATATGATACAGGCATGTCGGATCGTTCGCTATACGCTACGATATGTGTGAACTTCACAAGAAGTGTCTCAGAAACATCATTGATAATGATACAGGCATGTCGGATGTGGCCTTCAGGTCTTGAGTTTTTTTCCGCTCTGTGATGTAACCTGGCTCCACCAACCTGCCATACATTATGCATATCCTATCAAAGTAAACATCAAGCATGAAACTTGAATGAATACAGGAATATAGAACGAGAGAGAAAGAGAGAGAGAGAGGAAGGGAGATAGGGAGGGAGGGTTAGAGGGAGGGGAAACTGCACAGAGAAGGTGATTTGCTGAAAGCCTGGGTGGAATTGTTTTAGAGAAGCATGAAGAAAAGCAGGAAGAAACCTGGAGATGACAAGAAGAAGAAGAAGAAGAGTCGCTATGGGCGTCTAAATGCCTTTCAAATGTCAATCTATGATTATGTCTAAAACGGTACCCTATTCCCTATATAGTACACTGTTTTTGACCAGAGCCCTATAGACCCTGGTCAAAATGTGTTACATACTGTACAGAATAGGGGGCCATTTGAGACCCACGCAGCCTATTAACAAATAAACAAAGACATGGCTGCATTTCCATGGCTCACACACAGCTAGAGTCACTGTTACTGGCCTTAGGACATGATGGTAACAGCTAGAGTCACTGTTACTGGCCTTAGGACACGATGGTAACAGCTAGAGTCACTGTTACTGGCCTTAGGACACGATGGTAACAGCTAGATTCACTGTTACTGGCCTTAGGACATGATGGTAACAGGTAGATTCACTGTTACTGGCCTTAGGACATGATGGCAACATGTAGACACTGTTACTGGCCTTAGGACATGATGGTAACAGCTAGATTCACTGTTACTGGCCTTAAGACATGATGGTAACAGCTAGATTCACTGTTACTGGCCTTAGGACATGATGGTAACAGGTAGACACTGTTACTGGCCTTAGGACATGATGGTAACAGCTAGATTCACTGTTACTGGCCTTAGGACATGATGGTAACAGCTAGATTCACTGTTACTGGCCTTAGGACATGATGGTAACAGCTAGATTCACTGTTACTGGCCTTAGGACATGATGGTAACAGGTAGACACTGTTACTGGCCTTAGGACATGATGGTAACAGCTAGATTCACTGTTACTGGCCTTAGGACTTGATGGTAACAGCAAAATTCACTGTTACTGGCCTTAGGACATGATGGTAACAGCAAGATTCACTGTTACTGGAATTAGGACATGATGGTAACAGGTAGACACTGTTACTGGCCAGAAGACATGATGGTAACAGGTAGACAATGTTACTGGCCTTAGGACACGATGGTAACAGGTAGATTCACTGTTACTGGCCTTAAGACATGATGGTAACAGGTAGATTCACTGTTACTTGCCTTAGGACATGATGGTAACAGGTAGACACTGTTACTGGCCTTAGAACATGATGGTAACAGGTAGACACTGTTACTGGCCTTAGGACATGATGGTAACAGGTAGACAATGTTACTGGCCTTAGGACATGATGGTAACAGGTAGCAAGCTCGGTTAATTTCTACAGCCTGAGATGTAAACTAAGATGATGGATATGGAGGCCTGTTTTACCATCTACATGTGTGATGATATGAAGGCCTGTTTAACCATCTACATGTGTGATGATATGAAGGCCTGTTTTACCATCTACATGTGTGATGATATGAAGGCCTGTTTAACCATCTACATGTGTGATGATATGAAGGCCTGTTTTACCATCTACATGTGTGATGATATGAAGGCCTGTTTTACCATCTACATGTGTGATGATATGAAGGCCTGTTTAACCATCTACATGTGTGATGATATGAAGGCCTGTTTAACCATCTACATGTGTGATGATATGAAGGCCTGTTTTACCATCTACATGTGTGATGATATGAAGGCCTGTTTTACCATCTACATGTGTGATGATATGAAGGCCTGTTTTACCATCTACATGTGTGATGATATGAAGGCCTGTTTAACCATCTACATGTGTGATGATATGAAGGCCTGTTTAACCATCTACATGTGTGATGATATGAAGGCCTGTTTAACCATCTACATGTGTGATGATATGAAGGCCTGTTTAACCATCTACATGTGTGATGATATGAAGGCCTGTTTTACCATCTACATGTGTGATGATATGAAGGCCTGTTTAACCATCTACATGTGTGATGATATGAAGGCCTGTTTAACCATCTACATGTGTGATGATATGAAGGCCTGTTTAACCATCTACATGTGTGATGATATGAAGGCCTGTTTAACCATCTACATGTGTGATGATATGAAGGCCTGTTTAACCATCTACATGTGTGATGATATGAAGGCCTGTTTTACCATCTACATGTGTGATGATATGAAGGCCTGTTTAACCATCTACATGTGTGATGATATGAAGGCCTGTTTAACCATCTACATGTGTGATGATATGAAGGCCTGTTTTACCATCTACATGTGTGATGATATGAAGGCCTGTTTAACCATCTACATGTGTGATGATATGAAGGCCTGTTTAACCATCTACATGTGTGATGATATGAAGGCCTGTTTAACCATCTACATGTGTGATGATATGAAGGCCTGTTTAACCATCTACATGTGTGATGATATGAAGGCCTGTTTAACCATCTACATGTGTGATGATATGAAGGCCTGTTTTACCATCTACATGTGTGATGATATGAAGGCCTGTTTAACCATCTACATGTGTGATGATATGAAGGCCTGTTTAACCATCTACATGTGTGATGATATGAAGGCCTGTTTTACCATCTACATGTGTGATGATATGAAGGCCTGTTTAACCATCTACATGTGTGATGATATGAAGGCCTGTTTAACCATCTACATGTGTGATGATATGAAGGCCTGTTTAACCATCTACATGTGTGATGATATGAAGGCCTGTTTAACCATCTACATGTGTGATGATATGAAGGCCTGTTTAACCATCTACATGTGTGATGATATGAAGGCCTGTTTAACCATCTACATGTGTGATGATATGAAGGCCTGTTTAACCATCTACATGTGTGATGATATGAAGGCCTGTTTAACCATCTACATGTGTGATGATATGAAGGCCTGTTTTACCATCTACATGTGTGATGATATGAAGGCCTGTTTTACCATCTACATGTGTGATGATATGAAGGCCTGTTTAACCATCTACATGTGTGATGATATGAAGGCCTGTTTTACCATCTACATGTGTGATGATATGAAGGCCTGTTTAACCATCTACATGTGTGATGATATGAAGGCCTGTTTTACCATCTACATGTGTGATGATATGAAGGCCTGTTTAACCATCTACATGTGTGATGATATGAAGGCCTGTTTAACCATCTACATGTGTGATGATATGAAGGCCTGTTTAAACATCTACATGTGTGATGATATGAAGGCCTGTTTTACCATCTACATGTGTGATGATATGAAGACCTGTTTTACCATCTACATGTGTGATGATATGAAGGCCTGTTTAACCATCTACATGTGTGATGATATGAAGGCCTGTTTAACCATCTACATGTGTGATGATATGAAGGCCTGTTTAACCATCTACATGTGTGATGATATGAAGGCCTGTTTAACCATCTACATGTGTGATGATATGAAGGCCTGTTTAACCATCTACATGTGTGATGATATGAAGGCCTGTTTTACCATCTACATGTGTGATGATATGAAGGCCTGTTTTACCATCTACATGTGTGATGATATGAAGGCCTGTTTTACCATCTCCATGTGTGATGATATGAAGGCCTGTTTAACCATCTACATGTGTGATGATATGAAGGCCTGTTTTACCATCTACATGTGTGATGATATGAAGGCCTGTTTTACCATCTACATGTGTGATGATATGAAGGCCTGTTTTACCATCTACATGTGTGATGATATGAAGGCCTGTTTAACCATCTACATGTGTGATGATATGAAGGCCTGTTTTACCATCTACATGTGTGATGATATGAAGGCCTGTTTAACCATCTACATGTGTGATGATATGAAGGCCTGTTTAACCATCTACATGTGTGATGATATGAAGGCCTGTTTTACCATCTACATGTGTGATGATATGAAGGCCTGTTTTACCATCTACATGTGTGATGATATGAAGGCCTGTTTAACCATCTACATGTGTGATGATATGAAGGCCTGTTTTACCATCTACATGTGTGATGATATGAAGGCCTGTTTTACCATCTACATGTGTGATGATATGAAGGCCTGTTTTACCATCTACATGTGTGATGATATGAAGGCCTGTTTAACCATCTACATGTGTGATGATATGAAGGCCTGTTTTACCATCTACATGTGTGATGATATGAAGGCCTGTTTTACCATCTACATGTGTGATGATATGAAGGCCTGTTTAACCATCTACATGTGTGACGATATGAAGGCCTGTTTTACCATCTACATGTGTGATGATATGAAGGCCTGTTTTACCATCTACATGTGTGATGATATGAAGGCCTGTTTAACCATCTACATGTGTGACGATATGAAGGCCTGTTTTACCATCTACATGTGTGATGATATGGAGGCCTGTTTAACCATCTACATGTGTGATGATATGAAGGCCTGTTTAACCATCTACATGTGTGATGATATGAAGGCCTGTTTAACCATCTACATGTGTGATGATATGAAGGCCTGTTTAACCATCTACATGTGTGATGATATGAAGGCCTGTTTAACCATCTACATGTGTGATGATATGAAGGCCTGTTTTACCATCTACATGTGTGATGATATGAAGGCCTGTTTTACCATCTACATGTGTGATGATATGAAGGCCTGTTTAACCATCTACATGTGTGATGATATGAAGGCCTGTTTAACCATCTACATGTGTGATGATATGAAGGCCTGTTTAACCATCTACATGTGTGATGATATGAAGGCCTGTTTAACCATCTACATGTGTGATGATATGAAGGCCTGTTTAACCATCTACATGTGTGATGATATGAAGGCCTGTTTTACCATCTACATGTGTGATGATATGAAGGCCTGTTTAACCATCTACATGTGTGATGATATGAAGGCCTGTTTAACCATCTACATGTGTGATGATATGAAGGCCTGTTTTACCATCTACATGTGTGATGATATGAAGGCCTGTTTAACCATCTACATGTGTGATGATATGAAGGCCTGTTTAACCATCTACATGTGTGATGATATGAAGGCCTGTTTAACCATCTACATGTGTGATGATATGAAGGCCTGTTTAACCATCTACATGTGTGATGATATGAAGGCCTGTTTAACCATCTACATGTGTGATGATATGAAGGCCTGTTTAACCATCTACATGTGTGATGATATGAAGGCCTGTTTAACCATCTACATGTGTGATGATATGAAGGCCTGTTTAACCATCTACATGTGTGATGATATGAAGGCCTGTTTTACCATCTACATGTGTGATGATATGAAGGCCTGTTTTACCATCTACATGTGTGATGATATGAAGGCCTGTTTAACCATCTACATGTGTGATGATATGAAGGCCTGTTTTACCATCTACATGTGTGATGATATGAAGGCCTGTTTAACCATCTACATGTGTGATGATATGAAGGCCTGTTTTACCATCTACATGTGTGATGATATGAAGGCCTGTTTAACCATCTACATGTGTGATGATATGAAGGCCTGTTTAACCATCTACATGTGTGATGATATGAAGGCCTGTTTAAACATCTACATGTGTGATGATATGAAGGCCTGTTTTACCATCTACATGTGTGATGATATGAAGACCTGTTTTACCATCTACATGTGTGATGATATGAAGGCCTGTTTAACCATCTACATGTGTGATGATATGAAGGCCTGTTTAACCATCTACATGTGTGATGATATGAAGGCCTGTTTAACCATCTACATGTGTGATGATATGAAGGCCTGTTTAACCATCTACATGTGTGATGATATGAAGGCCTGTTTAACCATCTACATGTGTGATGATATGAAGGCCTGTTTTACCATCTACATGTGTGATGATATGAAGGCCTGTTTTACCATCTACATGTGTGATGATATGAAGGCCTGTTTTACCATCTCCATGTGTGATGATATGAAGGCCTGTTTAACCATCTACATGTGTGATGATATGAAGGCCTGTTTTACCATCTACATGTGTGATGATATGAAGGCCTGTTTTACCATCTACATGTGTGATGATATGAAGGCCTGTTTTACCATCTACATGTGTGATGATATGAAGGCCTGTTTAACCATCTACATGTGTGATGATATGAAGGCCTGTTTTACCATCTACATGTGTGATGATATGAAGGCCTGTTTAACCATCTACATGTGTGATGATATGAAGGCCTGTTTAACCATCTACATGTGTGATGATATGAAGGCCTGTTTTACCATCTACATGTGTGATGATATGAAGGCCTGTTTTACCATCTACATGTGTGATGATATGAAGGCCTGTTTTACCATCTACATGTGTGATGATATGAAGGCCTGTTTTACCATCTACATGTGTGATGATATGAAGGCCTGTTTAACCATCTACATGTGTGATGATATGAAGGCCTGTTTAACCATCTACATGTGTGATGATATGAAGGCCTGTTTAACCATCTACATGTGTGATGATATGAAGGCCTGTTTAACCATCTACATGTGTGATGATATGAAGGCCTGTTTTACCATCTACATGTGTGATGATATGAAGGCCTGTTTTACCATCTACATGTGTGATGATATGAAGGCCTGTTTTACCATCTCCATGTGTGATGATATGAAGGCCTGTTTAACCATCTACATGTGTGATGATATGAAGGCCTGTTTTACCATCTACATGTGTGATGATATGAAGGCCTGTTTTACCATCTACATGTGTGATGATATGAAGGCCTGTTTTACCATCTACATGTGTGATGATATGAAGGCCTGTTTAACCATCTACATGTGTGATGATATGAAGGCCTGTTTTACCATCTACATGTGTGATGATATGAAGGCCTGTTTAACCATCTACATGTGTGATGATATGAAGGCCTGTTTAACCATCTACATGTGTGATGATATGAAGGCCTGTTTTACCATCTACATGTGTGATGATATGAAGGCCTGTTTTACCATCTACATGTGTGATGATATGAAGGCCTGTTTTACCATCTACATGTGTGATGATATGAAGGCCTGTTTTACCATCTACATGTGTGATGATATGAAGGCCTGTTTAACCATCTACATGTGTGATGATATGAAGGCCTGTTTTACCATCTACATGTGTGATGATATGAAGGCCTGTTTTACCATCTACATGTGTGATGATATGAAGGCCTGTTTTACCATCTACATGTGTGATGATATGAAGGCCTGTTTTACCATCTACATGTGTGATGATATGAAGGCCTGTTTAACCATCTACATGTGTGATGATATGAAGGCCTGTTTTACCATCTACATGTGTGATGATATGAAGGCCTGTTTTACCATCTACATGTGTGATGATATGAAGGCCTGTTTAACCATCTACATGTGTGACGATATGAAGGCCTGTTTTACCATCTACATGTGTGATGATATGAAGGCCTGTTTTACCATCTACATGTGTGATGATATGAAGGCCTGTTTAACCATCTACATGTGTGACGATATGAAGGCCTGTTTTACCATCTACATGTGTGATGATATGGAGGCCTGTTTAACCATCTACATGTGTGATGATATGAAGGCCTGTTTAACCATCTACATGTGTGATGATATGAAGGCCTGTTTAACCATCTACATGTGTGATGATATGAAGGCCTGTTTAACCATCTACATGTGTGATGATATGAAGGCCTGTTTAACCATCTACATGTGTGATGATATGAAGGCCTGTTTTACCATCTACATGTGTGATGATATGGAGGCCTGTTTAACCATCTACATGTGTGATGATATGAAGGCCTGTTTTACCATCTCCATGTTGGAGAGAACAACATTTTTATAGTTCCAGTGTCATTCCTTTTGGTTCTCTTGCTTGACAAATGTGCATTACTCTGATACACATCTATTTTAGGCAAGTATGTGTGTTCGAGCAACAGCTATTTTGCTATCTGTTACACTGTCGTTTTCCTTTTTATACCTCATTTCATTGCTGGATAAAAGTGTACAATGGCCAATATACTTCTCTAGTAGTAAGGGAAATGTCCATCCTCTGACAATCAAATATTCTGTTCTATTCTGGCACTATGAATATCTTGGAATATCTCAAACATAGTATCTGTATGTTATTTAGCAATAGGTAACCAAATCCTAATTGGGAGAACTGTCCTAGAGTATACTGTGCTGTTGTAAAGTTTGAGTTTATCCTCCTACATACAACCTATTTTAAAATCAGATTGCCCCCCCTGATTTACCTCAAACCAACCAGACCATATCACCAAGTTAGCCCGCACCGCAGACTGAGTTGCTAGGCAACTGAAGACACTTGCTGTCGGGTGCCTGAAAATTATTCTTTGATTCGAAGAAAGATTTTATGTAACCCCCTGACAGGGAAGAAATTTCACATGATTATATAAAATTGTAAATGTAATTTGAATTCAAAAGAAAATAAGATTTGGTGTTCTGACGGATGTGTAAACGTCTCAGTCACAAGGCAAGGCGAGAACGGTGTTGATGTAATGTGGTTACATTAAATGTTCAAAAGTATGTGGACACCCCTTCAAATTAGTGGATTCGACTATTTCAGCCACACCCGTTGCTGACAGGTGTATAAAATCAAGCACACAGTCATGCAATCTCCATAGACAAACATTGGCAGTAGAATGGCCCATACTGAAGAGCTCAGTGACTTTCAACGTGGCACTGTCATAAGATCACACTTTTTCAACAAGTCAGTTCGTCAAATTTCTGTCCTGCAAGAGTTGCACCGTTCAACTATAAATGCTGTTATTGTGAAGCGGAAATGTCTAGGAGCAACAACGGTTCAGACGCGAAGTGGTAGGCCACACAAGCTCTCAGAACCGGACCGCCGAGTGCTGAAGTGCGTAGCACGTAAAAATCGTCTGTCCTCTTTTGCAACACTGCCGAGTTCCAAACTGCCTCTGGAAGCAACGTCAGCACAAGAACTGTTCGTTGGGAGCATCATGAAATGGTTTCCATGGCCGAGCAGCTGCACACAAGCCTGACATCACCATGCGCAATACCAAGTATTGGCTGGATTGGTGTAAAGCTCGCCTCAATTGGACTCTGGAGTAGTGGAAAACCGTTCTCTTGAGTGATGAGGTTTGGCAGATGCCAGGAGAATACTACGTGCCCGAATGCATAGTGCCAACTATAAAGTTTGGTGGAGGAGGAATAATGGTCTGGGCTGTTTTTCAGGGCTAGGCCCCTTAGTTCCAGTGAAGGGAAATCTTAATGCTACAGCATACAATGCTATTGTAAATGATACTGTGCTTCCAACTTTGTGGCAACAGTTTGGGGAAGGCCCTTTCCTGTATCAGCATGACAATGCACAAAGCCATACATAAATGGTTAGTCGAGATCGGTGTGGAAGAACATGACTGGCCTCCACAGAGCCCTGACCTCAACCCCATCAAACATCTTTGGGATGAATTGGAACGGCGACTGCGAGTCAGGCCTAATCGCCCAACATTCGTGCCAGTCCTCACTAATGCTCTTGTGGCTGAACGGAAGCAAGTCCATGTAGCAATAATCCAACAACTAATGGAAAGCCTTCCCAGAAGAGCGGAGGCTGTTATAGCAGCAACTCCATATTAAATCCCCATGATTTTGGAATGAGATGTTCGACGAGCAGGTGTCCACATACCTTTGGTCATGTATTTTTTTCTCTCAGGAAATGTAATTTTCCCCCAGCAAATAGCCAGTAGCACACTTGTATTACACAGAAAAGTGAGATATAATTACACTTCTTAATAAGAAAGTTCGCTAACATTTAGGCCAATACAGGGAGGAGGCTGGAGAATGAGAAGAGACCAGCCAGGCAGCTAATGCAGTGTACCCACATATCTGCTACCCTGGCACTGGCATATCCTCCCTTGGATTTTACTGAGTTACAGTTCCTTTGAGGAAATCAGTCAATTTAAAAAAAAATGTTAGGCCCTAATCTATGGATTTCACATGACTGGGAATAAAGATATGCATCTGTCGGTCGCATAAACCTTAAAATAAATTAGCCTCACAATGGGCCTTAGGACCTCAACCACGCACAACCAGGATATCATAACCTCCACCAATATGAGACAATACTGTGTAGCCGTATTCATAGACCTGGCCAAGGTTTTCGACTCTGTCAATCACCACATTCTTATCAGCAGACTCAACAGCCTTGGTTTCTTAAATGACTGCCTTGCCTGGTTCACCAACTACTTATTAGACAGAGTTCAGTGTGTCAAATCGGAGGGCCTGTCCAACTGCTCTTAAATGCAAGTAAAACTAAATGCATGCTCTTCAACCGAACGCTACCAGCACCTGCCCGCCCGTCCAGCATCACTACTCTGGACTGTTCTGACTACTCTGGACTGTTCTGAAATGTGGACATCTACAAATACCTGGGTGTCTGGTTAGACTGTAAACTCTACTTCCAGACTCACATTAAGCATCTCCAATACAAAATTAAATCTAGAAACGGCTTCCAATTTTGCAACAAAGCATCCTTCACTCATGCTGCCAAACATACCCTCGTAAAACTGACTATCCTACCCATCCTTGACTTCAGCGATGTCATTTACAAAATAGCCTCCAACGCTCTACTCAGCAAATTGGATGCAGTCTATCACAGTGCCATCCGTTTTGTCACCAAAGCCCCATATACCACCCAACACTGCAACCTGTATGCTCTCGTTGGCTGGCCCTCGCTTCATATTTGTCGCCAAACACACTGGCTCCATGTCATCTAAGCCCCGCCTTATCACAGTTCACTGGTCACCATAGCAGCACCCACCCATAGCACGTGCTCCAGCAGGTATATCTCACTGGTCACTCCCAAAGCCAAATCCTCCTTTGGCCGCCTTTCCTTCCAGTTCTCTGCTGCCATGAATTGGAACAAATCGCAAAAATCACTGAAGCTGGAGTCTCATATCTCCCTCACTAACTTTAAGCATCAGCTGTCAGAGCAGCTCACAGATCACTGCAACTGTACATAGCCCGTCTGGAAATAGCCCAACTGTACATAGCCCATCCAACTACCTCATCCCCATACTGTTATTTATTTTTTGCTCCTTTGCACCCCAGTATCTCTACTTGCACATTCATCTTCTGCACATCTATCACTCCAGTGTTTAATTGCTATATTGTAATTATTTTGCCACTATGGCCTTACCTCCCTTATCTTACCTCATTTGCTCACACTGTACATATACTTTTTCTATTGTGTTATTGACTGTATGTTTGTTTATTCCATGTGTAACTCTGTGTTGTTGTTTGTGTCGCACTACTTTGCTTTATCTTGGCCTGGTTGCAGTTGTAAATGAGAACTTGCTCTCAACTAGCCTACCTGGTTAAATAAAGGTGTTCTCAACTAGCCTACCTGGATAAATAAAGGTGTTCTCAACTAGCCTACCTGGTTAAATAAAGGTGTTCTCACCTGGCCTACCTGGTTAAATAAAGGTGTTCTCACCTGGCCTACCTGGTTAAATAAAGGTGTTCTCAACTAGCCTACCTGGTTAAATAAAGGTGTTCTCACCTGGCCTACCTGGTTAAATAAAGGTGTTCTCACCTGGCCTACCTGGTTAAATAAAGGTGTTCTCACCTGGCCTACCTGGTTAAATAAAGGTGTTCTCACCTGGCCTACCTGGTTAAATAAAGGTGAATTAATAAAAAAATATATTAAAAAAAACGGTAATTTTGTGCATTCAAATTGCCATCGATAAAATGCAATTGTGTTCATTGTCCATAGCTTATTCCTGCCCATACTATAATCCCAAAGCCACCATGGGGCAGCCTGTTTACAATGTTGGCTTCAGCAAACCGCTCGCACACAGAGTGCCAAACACGTGGTCAGTGTTTGTGAGGCCGGCTGGACATACTGGTAAATTTTCTGAAACTTTTGAGATGGGTTATGGTAGAGAAATTTACTCTGGCAACAGCTCTGGTGGACATTAATGCAGTCAGCATACCAATTGCACTCTCCCTCAAAACTATATTTAATTTTTAAATTTAACCAGGCAAGTCATTTAAGAACAAATTCATATTTACAATGGGGGCCTACCTCAGCGATGCTGGGCCAATTGTGCGCCACCCTATGGGACTCCCAATCACAGCCAGAGGGATTCAGCGTGGATTCAAACCAGGGGCTGTAGTGTCACCTCTTGTACTGATATGCAGTGCCTTAGACCGCTGCGCCACTTGACACATCTGCGACATTGTGTTGTGTGACAAATTGCACATTTTAGAGTGGCCTTTTATTGTCCCAGCACAAGGTGAACCTGTGTAATGATCATGGGAATGGGAATTGGGAATTGATGGGAAATGATGTAAATATATCACTAGCCACTTTAAACAATGCTACCTTATATAATGTTACTTACCCTACATTATTCATCTCATATGCATACGTATATACTGTACTCTATATCATCGACTGCATCCTTATGTAATACATATATCACTAGCCACTTTAAACTATGCCACTTTGTTTACATACTCACCTCATGTATATACTGTACTCGATACCATCTACTGTATCCTGCCTATGCTGCTCTGTACCATCACTCATTCATACATCCTTATGTACATATTCTTTATCCCCTTACACTGTGTATAAGACAGTAGTTTTGGAATTGTTAGTTAGATTACTTGTTGGTTATTACTGCATTGTCGGAACTAGAAGCACAAGCATTTCGCTACACTCGCATTAACATCTGCTAACCATGTGTATGTGACAAATAAAATTTGATTTGATTTGATTTGATGTTTAATCAGCTTCTTGATATGCCACTCCTGTCACGTGGATGGATTGTCTTGGGACAGGAGAAATGCTCTCTAACAGGGATGTAAGCAAATTGGTGGACAACATTTGAGAGAAATAAGCTTTTTGTGTATAGAACATTCCTGGAATATTTTCTTTCAGCTCATGAAACATGGGACCAACTCTATAAATGTTGCGTTTCTATTTGTGTTAAGTGTATAAACATCTTTGGTGTGTTGAATAAAAACCACAACAAGACACTTCCTCAAACACACAACAAGACAGTAACTCATGTCTCTTCCTGTCCCTCACGTGCTTTGGCTACTCTCTCTCTTACAGCTGCACTGCACCAATCATCTACTGCAGTAAACCAACGAGGGCCCAGCTATAGTACCTTCATTATATTGTAAACCAATGTGTTCCCAGCTATAGTACCTTCATAATATTGTAAACCAATGTGTTCCCAGCTATAGTACCTTCATAATATTGTAAACCAATGTGTTCCCAGCTATAGTACCTTCATAATATTGTAAACCAATGTGATCCCAGCTATAGTACCTTCATAATATTGTAAACCAATGTGTTCCCAGCTATAGTACCTTCATAATATTGTAAACCAATGTGTTCCCAGCTATAGTACCTTCATAATATTGTAAACCAATGTGTTCCCAGCTATAGTACCTTCATAATATTGTAAACCAATGTGTTCCCAGCTATAGTACCTTCATAATATTGTAAACCAACTTGGGTCCAGCTATAGTACCTTCATAATATTGTAAACCAATGTGTTCCCAGCTATAGTACCTTCATAATATTGTAAACCAATGTGATCCCAGCTATAGTACCTTCATAATATTGTAAACCAACTTGGGTCCAGCTATAGTACCTTCATAATATTGTAAACCAATGTGATCCCAGCTATAGTACCTTCATAATATTGTAAACCAATGTGTTCCCAGCTATAGTACCTTCATAATATTGGAATTGCAGTTCAGATAGTTAACATAATGGTCAGCAATTACCATGTTCTATATGCTGTGTGTGTTAGAGAGGTCCCATGGGAAATTAACAGGGTCAAGGGTCACACAGGCTAGTGGCGGCCTATTAGAGATACCACAGGAGGCTGGTGAGGGGAGGACGGCTCACAATAGTAGCTAAGTGAATGGAATGGTATCAAACACAAGGAAACCTTTATATTAATTATATTGTGTGTGTGTGTGTGTGTGTGTGTGTGTGTGTGTGTGTGTGTGTGTGTGTGTGTGTGTGTGTGTGTGTGTGTGTGTGTGTGTGTGTGTGTGCGTGTGTGAGAAAGCATATGGATATTTATATACATTTTCCTTCACCATTGTCCCTCAGACTGAATCCATATCAGTTTTCTATGTACACTGAGTGTACACAACATTTACACTGACTGACCAGGTGAATCCAGGTGAAAGCTATGATCCCTCATTGAGTTCACCTGTTAAATCTACTTCAATCAGTGTAGATCAATGGGATGAGACAGGCTAAATAATGGTTTTCAAGCCTTGAGACAATTGAGACATGGATTGTGTATGTGTGTCATTCAGAGGTTGAATGGACAAGACAAAATATTTTAGTGCCTTTGAACAGGGTATGGTAGAACAGGGTATGGTAGAACAGGGTATGGTAGAACAGGGTATGGTTGAACAGGGTATGGTAGAACAGGGTATGGTAGTACATGGTATGGTAGAACAGGGTATGGTAGAACAGGGTATGGTAGTACAGGGTATGGTAGTACAGGGTATGGTAGAACAGGGTATGGTAGAACAGTGTATGGTTGAACAGGGTATGGTAGAACAGGGTATGGTAGAACAGGGTATGGTAGTACAGGGTATGGTAGTACAGGGTATGGTTGAACAGGGTATGGTTGAACAGGGTATGGTAGTACAGGGTATGGTAGTACAGGGTATGGTAGTACAGGGTATGGTAGAACAGTGTATGGTAGAACAGTGTATGGTAGAACAGTGTATGGTTGAACAGGGT
This sequence comes from Oncorhynchus clarkii lewisi, assembly GCF_045791955.1. Taxonomy (NCBI): domain Eukaryota; kingdom Metazoa; phylum Chordata; class Actinopteri; order Salmoniformes; family Salmonidae; genus Oncorhynchus; species Oncorhynchus clarkii. The sequence goes on along the minus strand of NW_027258913.1, from coordinate 12,929 downwards.
ATGGTAGAACAGGGTATGGTAGTACAGGGTATGGTAGTACAGGGTATGGTAGTACAGGGTATGGTTGAACAGGGTATGGTAGAACAGGGTATGGTAGTAGGTGCCTGGTGCACTGCTTTCTGTCAAGACGTGCAACGCTGCTGTTTTTTTAACGCTCAACAGTTTCCTGTGTGTATCAACAATGGTCCACCACCTAAAGGACATCCAGACAACTTGATACAACTGTGTTATGCATTGGAGTCAACAAGGGTCAGCATCCCTGTGGAACACTTTCAACACCTTGGAGAGTCCATGCCCTGACGAATTGAGGCTGTTCTGAGGGTTATGGATTCCTAATGTTTTAAATACACTCAGTGTAAATCTACACCTTGACCATGAGCAAGTCTCAATTTTAGGTAGACTACACCATCTAGTGTATGAATCCAACCATGCATCCGTAGAATTTGGCAAAATAAGCTGTCTTTAGGTACAGATCTAGGATCAGTTGATCTTCCTCAATTACTATCCTAAACCATTAGGCGACCTGAGATCAGTGTCTATGGATTAGGTGAAAGCACAGTCAGAATGAACAGCTGTTGATTTATTTTTTAGTTTTACAGTATTTAACCTTTATTTAACCAGGAAGGTCTCATTGAGATTTGAAATCTCTTTTCAAGAGCGTCCTAGCCAGGATAGGCAGCACCAAGTCATTGCACAATTACAGAAAGACAACATGAAAACGACAAGTAATCTAGTAAAACCATAGAATTCACAAGTGTATAACAAAATCATAAAACAGCAAATTAAAAACATTGCCAGGTCAGGGAATCAGTCTCAAAATCCTTCATCAGTGATTTAAAAATGCCAATCGGGACAAATTCTTCCAGTTTAAAAGTATTTTGTAAGGTGTTCCAAGCCGATGGAGCAGAGTACATAAAAGCCCTTTTACCAAATTCAGTTCGGACATTTGTAACAGTTAGCAGGATAAAGTCCAGCGAACGAAGAGAGTACCCACCACATTTCTGAACAATAAAAATGCCAGAATAAAAAGGTAGTAAACCCAAAATGGCTTTGCAAATAAAAGTATACCAGTGACTGAGCCTACAAGTGACAAGAGAAGGCCAGCCAACCGTTGGTATATAAAGTGCAGTGTTGCGTAAGGGTTTCGCAGTTTAAAATAAATCCCAATGCGCCATGGTAAAGGGTGTCAATTGAGCTCAAACTCTGAGCAGAAGCATTCATATATAAAATATCCCCATAGTCTAGTAAAGGCATAAATGTAGCAGATGCTAGCCTCCTAGTATATTCATAAACAGGCTTAATTGGCAGTGGTGTAAAGTACTGAAGTAATAATGCTTTAAAGTACAATTAGGTCGTTTTTTGGGGGTATCTGTACTTTACATTACTCTTATTTTTTTTGACAACTTTCATTTTTACTTCTCTATATTACTAAAGAAAAGAATGTACTTTTTACTCTATACATTCTCCCTGACGCCCAGAAAGTACTAGTTACATTTTGAATGTTTAGCAGGACAGGAAAATTGTCCTTTTATTAAAGATAACATCCCTGGTCATCCCTACTGCCTCTGATCTGGCGGACTGACTAAACACAAATGCTTCATTTGTAAATGATGTCTTAGGGTTTGAGTGTGACTCTGGCTATCTGTAATACAAATGTGCTGTCTGGTTTGAGATAAGATAAGCAATTTTATAATTCAGATTTTTATTTTAACTTTCACACGTAAATACAGTACCAGTCCAATGTTTGGACTCATTCAAAGGTTGTTCTTCATTTTATTTTATTGTAGAATAATTGTGAAGACATTAAAACTATGAAATATCACATACGGAATCATGTAGTAACCAAAAAAGTGTTAAACAAATTCAAATATATTTTAGATTATTCAAATCTTTGCCTTGATGACAGCTTTGCACACTCTTGGCATTCTCTCAACCAGCTCCACCTGGAATGCTTTTCCAACAGTCTAGAAGAAGTTCCCACATATGCTGAGCACTTGTAGGTTGCGGTCCAACTCATCCCAAACCATCTCAATTGGGTTGAGGTCGGGTGACTGTGGAGGCCTAGTCATCTGATGCAGCACTCCATCACTCTCCTTCTTAGTCAAATAGGCCTTACACAGCCTGGAGGTGTGTGTTGGGTCATTGTCCTGTTGAAAAACAAATGATAGTCCCACTAAGTGCAAACCAGATGGGATGGCATATCACTGCAGAATGCTGTGGTAGCCAAGGTTAAGTAAGCCTATTATTCTAAATATATCACAGACAGAGTCACCAGCAAAGCACCCCCACACCATCACACCTCCTCCTCCATGCTCCAAAGTGGGGACCACACATACGTAGACCATCCATTCATCTACTCTGCGTCTCACAACGACACGATGGTTGGAACCAAAAATATCAAATTTGGACTCATCAGACCAAAGGACAGATTTCCACCGGTCTAATGTCCATTGTTCTTGTTTCTTGGCCCAAGCAAGTCTCTTATTATTATCGGTGTCCTTTAGTAGTGGATTTCTTTGCAGCAATTCGACAATGAAGGCCTGATTTACGCAGTTGATGTTGAGCTGTGTCTGTTACCTGAACTCTGAAGCATTTATTTGGGCTGTAATCTGATGAACACTTAACTCTAATGAACTTATCCTCTGCAGCAGAGGTAACTCCACCTTTCCTGTCATTTCTGTCATTTCTCTTCACTTATTTGAGCTGTTCTAGCCATAATATGGCCTTGGTCTTTTACCAAATAGGGCTATCTACTGTATACCACCCCTTTTTTTAATATACTTTTTTTATGTCACCTTTATTTAACCAGGTAAGCTAGTTGAGAACAAGTTCTCATTTACAACTGCGACCTGGCCAAGATAAAGCAAAGCAGTGCGACAAAAAACAACAACACAGATTTACACATAAACAAACGTACAGTCAATAACACAATAGAAAAATATATATACAGTGTGTGCAAATGGCGTGAGGAGGTAAGGCAATAAATAGGCCATAGTAGTGAAGTAATTACAATTCAGCATATTAACACTGGAGTGATAGATGTGCAGATGATGATGTGCAAGTAGAAATACCGGTGTGCAAAAGTAAATAAAAACAATATGGGGATGAGATAGTTGGATGGGCTATTTACAGATGGGCTATGTACAGCTGCAGCGATCGGTAAGCTGCTCAGATAGCTGATGCTTAAAGTTATTGAGGGAGATATAAGTCTCCAACTTCAGCGATTTTTGCAATTCATTCCAGTCATTGGCAGCAGAGAACTGGAAGGAAAGGTGGCCAAAGGGGGTGTTGGCTTTGGGGATGATCAGTGAGATATACCTGCTGGAGCGCGTGCTACGGGTGGGTGTTGTTATGGTGACCAGTGAGCTGAGATAAGGCGGAGCTTTACCTGGCAAAGACTTATAGATGACCTGGAGTCAGAGGGAATGTGTGTAGCAAGGGCCAGCCGATGAGAACATAAGGAACGGTAGGATAGTCAGTTTTACGAGGGTATGTTTGGCGCAGTGAGTGAAGGAGGCTTTGTTGCGAAGTCGATTCTAGATTTAAGCCGATTGGAAGCCGATTCTAGATTTAATTTTGGATTGGAGATCCTTAATATGAGTCTGGAAGGAGAGTTTACAGTCTAGCCTGACACCTAGGTATTTGTAGTTGTCCACATATTCTCAGTCAGAACCGCCCAGAGTAGTGATGCTAGACGGGCAAGCGGGTGCGGGCAGCGATAAGTTGAAGAGCATGCATTTAGTTGTACTAGTGTTTAAGAGCAGTTGGAGGCCAATCAGTTGTCACAACACAGCTGGGTGAGAGAATGCCAAGACTGTGCAAAGCTGTCATCAAACCAAAGGGTGGCTGCTTTTAAGAATCTCAAATATAAAAAAATATTTACATTTGTTTAACACATTTTTTGGTTACTACATGATTCCATTTGTGTTACTTCAGAGTTTTGATGTCTTCACTATTATTCTACAATTATTCTACAGTTAAAATATAGAAACATCCTGGAATTAGTAGCTGTGTCCAAACTTTTGACTGGTACTGTATATTTAAAACCAAATACTTTCAGACTTTTACTCTGGTAGTATTTTATTGGGTGACTAACTTTTACTTGAGTCATTTTCTATCAAATTTTTTCTCAAGTATCACAATTGGGTACTTTTTCCACCACTGCTGTCAGCCTCCAAAACAGAACATTATTACTGCTTCATGGTAATATAGTATAATCATCGGTATTTATAACAATTTCTCTCATAGTCCGTTCTGAAGTACATTTGACAAAGGCCATGCAGTAAAACCAGTGATACAATCTAGCAGGAATAGTGTTGCTTCATCCACATCAATCAAATGAACATGAACAGGATCCTCCATGATATTTTCCGTGGACATTAAGTCTATCTGTTTCCACTAGAGAGCACTATATGACCACTGGAGATAACCAGTAGCAGAGCCAGGCACTCTCTCATCACTTGATACTCTGAGGTTGTCTTTTGTGTAGTTGCACCATTTCTAATGGAATGTTTTAACCAATTATACGTTACAATGTGACAAATATAATATACATTCTACAATCTCTACACTTTTAGGACAGTGATTAAAACATATGGATTTCTGTTTTATTATTTATTCATTCTTTATTATTTTCCATCATAATTTTTTAAGAGTGCATTTGGATGAAAATATACCAATTCCTCACATACCAGACTCAGTGGTAACCACTGTTTCTCCAATGGTCAGACGCTTGTGTTGCTCATCAGTCTTGATCCCTGTCTGGTCTTTCCTGCTGCAGGACACAGGTTTACGCTTCAGCAGTGTTACACAGTGGGTCTGCAGCTCTTTATTCATACATAGCAGTACGATGGGGCTGGAGAAGAGAGGAAGGTCCAGCAGAAATTCTTCCACCATCTCCTGGCACACTGTGGTTTCCTTCATCAGAGTGAATATCCCACCTACAGAGAGAGAGAGAGAGAGAGAGGGAGGTCAACAGTTTCAAAGTTTCTGCATAACTCAGAATGTAATATACAGGTTTATCACAGTATCTACTGAAAAGGTCTTCAACAAGAAAATCGTGATCGTTCTAACCAATACAAGACAATGCAGTGATCGTTCTAACCAATACAAGACAATACAGTGATAGTTCTAACCAATACAAGACAATGCAGTGATAGTTCTAACCAATACAAGACAATGCAGTGATAGTTCTAACCAATACAAGACAATGCAGTGATAGTTCTAACCAATACAAGACAATGCAGTGATAGTTCTAACCAATACAAGACAATGCAGTGATAGTTCTAACCAATACAAGACAATACAGTGATAGTTCTAACCAATACAAGACAATGCAGTGATAGTTCTAACCAATACAAGACAATACAGTGATAGTTCTAACCAATACAAGACAATGCAGTGATCGTTCTAACCAATACAAGACAATACAGTGATAGTTCTAACCAATACAAGACAATACAGTGATAGTTCTAACCAATACAAGACAATGCAGTGATAGTTCTAACCAATACAAGACAATGCAGTGATAGTTCTAACCAATACAAGACAATACAGTGATAGTTCTAACCAATACAAGACAATGCAGTGATAGTTCTAACCAATACAGGACAATGCAGTGATAGTTCTAACCAATACAAGACAATGCAGTGATAGTTCTAACCAATACAAGACAATGCAGTGATAGTTCTAACCAATACAAGACAATGCAGTGATAGTTCTAACCAATACAAGACAATGCAGTGATAGTTCTAACCAATACAAGACAATGCCAATACAGGACAATGCAGTGATAGTTCTAACCAATACAAGACAATGCATTGATAGTTCTAACCAATACAAGACAATGCAGTGATAGTTCTAACCAATACAATGCAGCACATAAGGCACATGATAAAATCTCCACAAAAAAATTGTCCCGGTCAAGGAGATGACAAGAGACTAGTTAGTTATGAGGTCAAGGAGAAGACAAAAGACTAGTTAGTTATCAGTCACTCACCAGGAAGATGTGCCAGTAGTGTAATCAGAGATATGACACTAAACACCTTGGCCAGTTTCTTATTGACCGCCTGGCTCCGGTGCATCACCTTGGCGCTCTTGAAAATCGTATGCAGCACATGAGCGTAGAAATAGAGGTTGAATGGCAGGAACACTGCGATCTTGAATAGATAGGTAGGTAGATAGATAAACAACATATCATCAGGTAGCATCAATCAATCCCACAATACAACCACACTGATAAATACCTTGACCAGCGTGAGAACCCTCATGACTCTATCATTGATATAGGAGAAGCATGTGTGGTTGACGGGGTCCAGGTGTTCCACCCTGCTCCCTAGGACCCACTGGATCAGCTCCTTCAACCCCACAGGGAGGAGGGGGAAGAGCAGCTCCAGGGCCAGGAGCGCCCTGCTGTTCACCAGACGACCACAGTCACACACCACCGTCAGGTAGATGGAGAAGGAGATGAAGGAGACGTAGTGGTAGGAAGCTGAAGAAGAGATGTTTTTATTCAATTATTGCAAGAAAATACAAAATACAGACAGAACAAATGATAGAATCATTGACATTCAGCATTCCACGGCTAAGGAAATAATATCAAGGGGCGAATCCTAACTTCCAGTCAAATTTGGACTTAGTCTCCCATTGACATTAATAATGAATGACTAAATGAAAATGTGACTTAAGTGAAAAGGTAGAAAGTGGTTATACATTTCAAAACAATAATAGCACACATTACAACTTTAAGGAATTACCTGAGGAAGTCAGTTGCTTGGCGCTGACCATGACCTCACAGAGCCCCTCGCCCAGAGCCCAACGTCCATGGGTCCTCCAGTGGATAATCAGAGGCCAAAGGCTAGTAATACAAACATTCATACTTGACTGGGTTTATTTATCGCTTTTCCAGTAGCTTAAAGGCTGTGTTCACACAGGTAGCCCAATTCTGATCTTTGTTTGCCACTAATTGGTGTACCATTGTGCAAAATATCAGAATTGGGCTGTCGGTATAAACTTAGTTAACGTGCTTCACATAGTAAGGGGGAAATTCACCTGAGGTTGACCAGGTTACAGGTGGTGCTGCCTAGGATGAAGACGGCCACGTTGCTCCGTATCTTACTGCGTCGGCTGAGCAGGCAGGAGATCAGCGAGGTCAGGATAAAGACGTTGAGACCGAAGCCGGGGACCAAGAGAATGACTTTGGATGAAGCGCATAGCTGCAGGTAGGTGTTGACTCCGCAGTAGAACGAGGATGTGTGGTTGAGGTACATGGCCGTGGACTGAGGCTGATGGAAAGGAACAGGTTTTTAAAGCCTATCCAGACTCTCATCAGACTGACTTTACACAACTATCTGCTTTCTTCAGAGCCAATGAAAGACTCCCAACAGAGTCCTGATTGTCATAACCAAGAGTGTTATAACTGGGCCAACACGTGCATGACATACCGCACACAGAGTGAGCTCGATTTCATGGAAATATGGAAATACAAACTGACATTCCACTTTGTTGTCAACACCTGACGTAGCATTGTATTGGATAACATGTTTTCTTTCTTACCCAGGCCCCCACCCTACAATGTCAACTTACCCTTAATGAAGTCTGCCTTGTTTCCTGAAGCCTGTTATTTCTAAGCTTGCGTCCCAAATAACAGCCTAGTCCCTATGGGGCTCTGGTCAAAAATAGTGCACTATATAGAGAATAGGGTTACATTTGGAACCCAACCCTGTTGTTTCTAAGACTTTGGCCCAACGGAGCCAATTACAAAGGATCTGGGTCCTAATCCTTCCTCTTCTTATAAACCTTACATGTTGAGTTAATTGGCAAATGAATATCTCCCAAAGACAGAATAATATGGCGTCTTACATCCGCCTATAACCCATACACCATGATTTCAATGGAGAGGCTACTTCAGGATGTTGGCAAATAAGCCCGTTACCTAATTCCCCAGAGTCAGATGAACTTGTGGATACCATTGTTATGTCTTTGCGTGGAGTTTGAAGGAAGTTGCTAACTAGCGTTAGCATAATTGCTGTCTCAGTCATTGCGCTAACGCTAATTAGCTTTGGATTGTGAAATTCTCTCTAACTCCCACTTAAGGATCCACACCTTTTTTTTTTCCAATTTTTGCCTAAAATGACATATCCAAATCTAACTGCCTGTAGCTCAGGACCTGAAGCAAGGTTTGATACCGTTTGAAACAAAACACTTTGCAGTTTGTGGAAATGTGATATTAATGTAGGAGAATTTAACACATTAGATATGGTAAAAGATAATACAAAGACAAAAATATGTGCTATTTTAATAATTTTTTTTAAACTAAATACAGGCACAGACTGTGTGTGGAAAATGATTTAAGACTGAGACTCTCTCCAATACAACCCAACATTGCAGAGTTATGAGCATCCTTTCAAGCACACCCTTCTCATTAACCTATGGTGAGTTATTCAAATCAAATAAAATAAAAGTTTATTTGACACGTGCGCTGAATACAACAGGTGTAGTAGACCTTACAGTGAAATGCTTACTTACAGGCTCTAACCAATGGTGCGGAAAAAAAAGTATATGTGATGTGTGTGTGTGTGTGTGTGTGTATATGTGTGTGTGTGTGTGTGTGTGTGTGTGTATGTGTGTGTGTGTGTGTGTGTGTGTGTGTGTGTAGGTAAGTAAAGAAAAGAAACAACAGTAAAAAGACATTTGAACAGAGAGTAGCAAGGCTCTATACAGACACCTGTTAGTCATGGTTTATTGACATGTAGGTATGGTTAAAGTGACTATGCATATATGATGAACAGAGAGTAGCAAGGCTCTATACAGACACCTGTTAGTCATGGTTTATTGACATGTAGGTATGGTTAAAGTGACTATGCATATATGATGAACAGAGAGTAGCAAGGCTCTATACAGACACCTGTTAGTCATGGTTTATTGACATGTAGGTATGGTTAAAGTGACTATGCATATATGATGAACAGAGAGTAGCAAGGCTCTATACAGACACCTGTTAGTCATGGTTTATTGACATGTAGGTATGGTTAAAGTGACTATGCATATATGATGAACAGAGAGTAGCAAGGCTCTATACAGACACCTGTTAGTCATGGTTTATTGACATGTAGGTATGGTTAAAGTGACTATGCATATATGATGAACAGAGAGTAGCAAGGCTCTATACAGACACCTGTTAGTCATGGTTTATTGACATGTAGGTATGGTTAAAGTGACTATGCATATATGATGAACAGAGAGTAGCAAGGCTCTATACAGACACCTGTTAGTCATGGTTTATTGACATGTAGGTATGGTTAAAGTGACTATGCATATATGATGAACAGAGAGTAGCAAGGCTCTATACAGACACCTGTTAGTCATGGTTTATTGACATGTAGGTATGGTTAAAGTGACTATGCATATATGATGAACAGAGAGTAGCAAGGCTCTATACAGACACCTGTTAGTCATGGTTTATTGACATGTAGGTATGGTTAAAGTGACTATGCATATATGATGAACAGAGAGTAGCAAGGCTCTATACAGACACCTGTTAGTCATGGTTTATTGACATGTAGGTATGGTTAAAGTGACTATGCATATATGATGAACAGAGAGTAGCAAGGCTCTATACAGACACCTGTTAGTCATGGTTTATTGACATGTAGGTATGGTTAAAGTGACTATGCATATATGATGAACAGAGAGTAGCAAGGCTCTATACAGACACCTGTTAGTCATGGTTTATTGACATGTAGGTATGGTTAAAGTGACTATGCATATATGATGAACAGAGAGTAGCAAGGCTCTATACAGACACCTGTTAGTCATGGTTTATTGACATGTAGGTATGGTTAAAGTGACTATGCATATATGATGAACAGAGAGTAGCAAGGCTCTATACAGACACCTGTTAGTCATGGTTTATTGACATGTAGGTATGGTTAAAGTGACTATGCATATATGATGAACAGAGAGTAGCAAGGCTCTATACAGACACCTGTTAGTCATGGTTTATTGACATGTAGGTATGGTTAAAGTGACTATGCATATATGATGAACAGAGAGTAGCAAGGCTCTATACAGACACCTGTTAGTCATGGTTTATTGACATGTAGGTATGGTTAAAGTGACTATGCATATATGATGAACAGAGAGTAGCAAGGCTCTATACAGACACCTGTTAGTCATGGTTTATTGACATGTAGGTATGGTTAAAGTGACTATGCATATATGATGAACAGAGAGTAGCAGAAGCGTGTCGTGGATATTTCCTGTATTACCAAATCATGAGAGAGCAAACCACACACAAGTCAGAGTTATCATAAAGTCCATCTTTAATTATATGAGCTTCACCATAGCCCTGTGACTCTCAGATCAATTCAGTGTCTATAAATGAATTATCTGAGTGTGCTTACAAAACAGTCCTTAGTATAATTTATAGCCAAGACACACCCATCAAAACATACATGACGAATAACAGATCTTAGGAACATTATACAAAGAATCTTTTACCAGAAAAAAGAGTATCCCATAATTTATAGCATTAGCTGGGCATGAGCTATAAATTATTGTTCAGTTTGGTCTCCTAAACTAAGTTCTTATCTCGTTCTTGGTACCACTTAGGACCCAAAACATTACCTCATCCAATGGCATATATCAAATACACCCCCTCCTGGACAAGATCACAGAGAGACGTGACTGGCACACAGACATTGTGGAGCCACCTAACTGGTTCCCCATTAATCACACCATTCCTTCACATGGTTTAGGAATAGTTAGACACATTCACAGATAAGACTAACCTGACCTCTTCCCTCTCTGGGCCCAAGTAACTTTTCTCACATAAGCATGCTTATCTATAAATGTTACCTAAAGGATTCTGATTCTGCCACGACAAGCGTAAAAAGCGGGGTTGGCGGGTGGTGGGACACAACGCAGATAGCCCGGTTAGCCAATGTGCGGGAGCACTGGTTGGTCGGACCAATTTAGGTAGTATGTATATGAATGTATATTTAAAGTGACTATGCATATAAGATAAACAGAGAGTATCAGCAGCATAAAAGAGGGGTTGGGGGGTGGCACACAATGCAAATAGTCTGGGTAACCATTTGCTTACCTGTTCAGGAGTCTTATGGCTTAGGGGTAAAAACTGTTGAGAAACCTTTTTGTCCTAGACTTGCCACTCCGGTACTGCTTGCCATGCGGTAGTAGAGAGAACAGTCTATGACTGGGGAGGCTGGGGTCTTTGACAATTCTTAGGGCCTTCCTCTGACACCGCCTGGTGTAGAGGTCCTGGATGGCATGCAGCTTTGCCCCAGTGATGTACTGGGCCGTACGCACTACCCTCTGAAGTGCCTTGCGGTCAGAGGCTGAGCAATTGCCGTACCAGGCAGTGATACAACCGGTCAGGATACTCTCGATGTTGCAGCTGTAGAACCTTTTGAGGATCTCAGGACCCATGCCAAATCTTTTTAGTTTCCTGAGGGGGAATAGGCTTTGTCGTTCCCTCTTCACGACTGTCTTGGTGTGTTTGGACCAATCTAGTTTGTTGTTGATGTGGACACCAAGGATTTTGAAGCTCTAAAACTGCTCCACTACAGCCCCGTCAATGAGAATGGGGACGTGCTCGGTGTTCCTTTTCCTGTAGTCCACAATCATCTCCTTAGTCTTGGGTACGTTGAGATAGGTTGTTATTCTGGCACCACCCGGCCAGGTCTCTGACCTCCTCCCTATAGGCTGTCTCGTCGTTGTCGGTGATCAGGCACTGTTGTGTCGTCAGCAAGCTTAATGATGGTGTGGAGTCATGCCTGGCCATGCAGTCGTGGGTGAACAGGGAGTACAGGAGGGGACTGAGCACGCACCCCTGGGGAGCTCCAGTGTTGAGGATCAGCGTGGCAGATGTATTTCTACCTACCGTCAACACCTGGGGGCGGCCTGTCAGGAAGTCCAGGATCCAGTTGCAGAGGGAGGTGTTTAGTCCCCAGGATCCTTAGCTTGGTGATGAGTTTGAGGGTACTATGGTGTTGAACGCTGAGCTGTAGTCGATGAACAGCATTCTCACATAGGTGTTCCTTTTGTCCAGGTGTGAAAGGGCAGTGTGGAGTGCATCATCTGTGGATCTGTTTGGGCGATATGCAAATTGGAGTGGGTCTAGGGTTTCTGGGATAATGGTGTTGATGTGAGCCATTACCAGCCTTTCAAAGCACTTCATGGCTATGGACGTGAGTGCTACGGGTCTGTAGTCATTTAGGCAGATTGCCTTTGTGTTCTTGGTCACAGGGACTATGGTGGTCTGCTTGAAGCATGTTGGTATTACAGTCAGGGACATGTTGAAAATGTTAGTGAAGACACCTGCCAGTTGGTCAGCACATGCCCGGAGCATACGTCTGGCCCCGCAGCCTTGTGTATGTTGACCTGTTTAAAGGTCTTACTCAGGTCGGCTACAGAAAGCGTGATCACACAGTCGTCCGGAACAGCTGGTGCTCTCATGCATGCCTCAGTGTTGCTTTCCTCGAAGTGAGCATAGAAGGGATCAGCAACATAGAGGGGATCAGCTACAGGGCAGTCACAATGTCAGATAGTCCCTCCCTGTTACAGGGGATCAGCTACAGGACAGTCACAATGTCAGGTAGTCCCTCTCTGTTACAGGGGATCAGCTACAGGACAGTCACAATGTCAGATAGTCCCTCTCTGTTACAGGGGATCAGCTACAGGACAGTCACAATGTCAGATAGTCCCTCTCTGTTACAGGGGATCAGCTACAGAACAGTACTAACACAATGTCAGATAGTCCCTCTCTGTTACATGGGATCAGCTACAGGACAGTCACAATGTCAGATAGTCCCTCTCTGTTACAGGGGGATCAGCTACAGGACAGTCACAATGTCAGATAGTCCCTCTCTGTTACAGGGGGATCAGCTACAGGAGAGTGCTAACACACT
>NW_027258912.1:0-47935 GCF_045791955.1 Oncorhynchus clarkii lewisi | reverse complement strand
CTGCTAGCATTACGCTAATGATTGTTAGTATTGGCGCAATGACTGAAAGTCTCTGTATATGCTAGCATTACGCTAATGATTGTTAGTATTGGCACACCAAACTACCTTTAGCTTTCTTCACACTGGACACAAAGACAAGTTCATCTGACTCTCGGGAACTAGATACAGGCCCTCATTGCCAGAATCTCAAAGTATTCCTTTAAGTTAGCTTATATATGTGGCTAACTCTTGGGTGTTGTTGTCAAGCCAATTATACCATGCCAATTTCAAAATGTTGAAGTTTATTTCAAGCCATTTTTAGACAGATAGCTGGCCAAGTCATTGATCCTGCTTGCTGGAACAGACCCACGCTTTACCGATGATAGTCTGTATAAAATACACATACAGACAAAGTATATATAAAAAATAAAAATAAAAACTAGCCACCTTCTCCACGTTGAGGTTGTCTGAGCTCAGTACGTCGACCAGCAGCTCGTGGGACAGCTGTAGGAAGGCCTCCTGACGGTAGACCACGGGGAACTTGTGTTCCACCATGCGCTTGGCGCTCTGCTTCAGCTCCACACAGGAGAACAGGTCCCCGATGCTCAGCATCCGGACACAGTTGTCTGCGTGGATCTTCTTCACCAGGTAGTCCCTGCACTGCAGTAGCACGTCCTCTACCTGTGTGTGTGTGTGTGTGTGTGTGGGGGGGTTAATACTAACCTTAGTTGAATGAGGTCACTGGATGAGAGCATTTGATAAAAAAATGATTTTTTAAATTTTTTATAAAAAAAATATTAGAGATGAAAAACTACCAGGACACCAACATTGTGATTATGTTAGTAAGAATAAATCACAATCATTGTCCATTATTCCTATACATAATCCTCATTCATTAATGCTCGGAGTCCACTGATCAGAAATCGGACAGTCAGTGATTAAGTCATGAGTAAGGTACTAAGGGGCGTAAGGTACTGGGGGCCCAACATATACATCAGTCCGTCATTCAAACGTTTCAGATACAAGTGCGTCGGTCTGCGGACCCCAAACCAATCCGAATGTGGCATGCGTCGGTCGGTCTGCGGACCCCAAACCTATCCGAATGTGGCATGCGTCGGTCTGCGGACCCCAAACCAATCCGAATGTGGCATGCGTCGGTCAGAAAATCAATACAAATTATATGAGTCGCTGGTTCAGCGACTAGAGACTCATCTGGCTATACCTGCTGAACGGGGCTTATAAATAGATATTTCCGTGGATCAGGTTCCCCATATTGTTGGAATAAAAAAGCTCAGTGTATATGATCACGTTTAAATATACAGGGTAAAGTTGATAACGTCATATTGGAGGACAACAAATCACTTGAGGCACACTGGTCAGAGCGAGAGGAGAAGATGACTCCAGAATTTAAAAAAATATTTTTCAGATGTGGGTGAAATCAAAGTGGTGTGAGAGACAGTTGAAGTCGGAAGTTTACATAGTTTATTTGGCTACGGATGTTTCACAATGCCTGACATTTAATCCTAGGTCAAATTCCCTGTTTAGGTCAGTTAGGATCACCACTTTATTTGAAAAAAGTGAAATGTCAGAATAATAGTAGAGAATGATTTAACTTTTTTTTTGCCACAACTTTGGAAGTATGCTTGGGGACATTGTCCATTTGGAAGACCCAAGATTTAACTTCCTGACTGATGTCTTGAGCTGTTGCTTCAATATATCAACATAATTTTCCTGCCTCATGATGCTATCTATATTGTGAAGTGCACCAGTTCCTCCTGCAGCAAAGCACCCCCACAACATGATGCTGCCACCCCCGTGCTTCACGGTTGGGATGGTGTGGTCTTCAGCTTGCAAGTCTCCCCCTTTTTCCTCCAAACATAACGATGGTCATTATGACCAAAGTTCTATTTCTGTTTCATCGAACCAGAGGATATTTCTCCAAAAAGTACAATCTTTGTCCCCATGTGCAGTTGCAAACCGTAGTCTGGCTTTTTTAATGGCGGTTTTGGAGCAGTGGCTTCTTTCTTGCTGAGTGGCCTTTCAGGTTATGTCGATATAGGACTCGTTTTACTGTGGAAATAGATACTTTTGTATCCGTTTCCTGCAGCATCTTCACAGGGTCCTTTGCTGTTGTTCTGGGATTGATTTGCACTTTTCACACCAAAGTACGTTCATCTCTAGGAGACAGAGATGAGCAGTATGACGGCTGTGTGGTCCCATGGTGTTTATACTTGCGTACTATTGTTTGTACAGAGGAACGTGGTACCGTCAGGCGTTTGGAAATTCCTCCAAAGGATGAACCAGACTTGTGGAGGTCAACAATTTGAGATCTTGGCTGATTTCTTTTGAATTTCCCATGATGTCAAGCAAAGAGGCACTGAGTTTGAAGGTAGGCCTTGAAATCCATCCACGGGTACACCTCCAATTGACTCAAATGATGTCAATTAGCCTATCAGAAGCTTCTAAAGCCATGACATCATTTTCTGGAATTTTCCAAGCTGTTTAATGGCACAGTCAACTTAGTGTATGTTGACTTCTGACCCACTGGAATTGTGACAGTGAATTATAAGTGAAATAATCTGTAATCTGTAAACAATTATTGGAAAAATTACTTGTGTCATGCACAAAGTAGATGTCCTAACCGACTTGCCAAAACTATAGTTTGTTAACAAGACATTTGTGGAGTGGTTGAAAAACGAGTTTTAATGACTCCAACCTAAGTGTATGTAAACTTCCGACTTCAACTGTCTGTTCATTGGTCATGTCATAGCTCATTTGTAAACAAAATATGAACATACTTTTAGCAAACACTTAATCTGTAAAAATGTGTTAGTTTTTTTTGTTGTGGTTCTGAAAATCACCAAAACCCACTAAGATGCAAACCCCCCCTAATCTGATAGTGCCTAGTCTCCTTCATGGCTCAGTCCAGGTTCCTACATAGTACACATACTAGAGTCATGTGACGTGTCCTACCTGGAGGAAACATGCCGTCTCATAGAGGGGCTCCACGGTGTTGTCGTTAACAGCCAGGTTGCCTGTATAGGCATATGTGATGATCATCTGCAGGGTGGCTGGGTTCACGTTCCTCAGGTGAACATGACTCTGTTTACTCTCAGACAGACCACTCATAAACATGGCCCTGAAGAGGAGAACAGGACAGAGTTACTCTCAGACAGACCAATAAGGCTCTGGTCAAAAGTAGTGCACAATGTAGGGAATAGAATGCTTTTTGTGCCGCTGCAGTAGACTGTCAATCCCAGCAGCCCCAGTTGAACTCTCTGTCAGACATGAGACTAAAACCAGTGACCAGACGACACCACAGCATGTTCTCTGGATGTGTCCTCTGCTCTGTGGCTCAATACCCCAGCCAGCCACAGCATCCTCCCCCCTTCCAACACCCACAGCCGTATCCTCTAGAAGCGCCCCCCCCCCCCCCCCACCTAGCCGTATCCTTTAGAAGTGCCCCCCCCCCCACCTAGCCGTATCCTCTAGAAGTGTCCCCCCCCACACACACAGCCGTATCAAATGTATTTATATATCCCTTCGTACATCAGCTGATATCTCAAAGTGCTGTACAGAAACCCAGCCTAAAACTCCAAACAGCAAGCAATGCAGGTGTAGAAGCACGGAAATGCAGGTGTATCCTCTAGAAGTGTCCCCCCCCCCCCACACAGCCGTATCCTCTAGAAGCCCCCCCCCACACAGCCGTATCCTCTAGAAGCCCCCCCCCCCCCCCCCACAGCCGTATCCTCTAGAAGCCCCCCCCACACAGCCGTATCCTCTAGAAGCCCCCCCCACAGCCGTATCCTCTAGAAGCCCCCCCCCACACACAGCCGTAATCTCTAGAAGCCCCCCCCCACACAGCCGTATCTCTAGAAGCCCCCCCCACACAGCCGTATCCTCTAGAAGCGTCCCCCCCCACCCCACACAGCCGTATCCTCTAGAAACCCCCCCCCACACAGCCGTATCCTCTAGAAGCGTCCCCCCCCACACAGCCGTATCCTCTAGAAGCGTCCCCCCCCCACCCCACACAGCCGTATCCTCTAGAAGCGTCCCCCCACCCCACCTAGCCGTATCCTCTAGAAGTGTCCCCCCCCCCCCCACACACACAGCCGTATCCAGAAGCATTCTCCTCCTACACTCTCCACTTCCTCATTCCCCAGCAGAGCAACTACACTCATTCATACTGTCTGTGTATCCATGCTCTGCCTGTCTCTCCCACTCGCTCTCAATTCTGCTATATCCCAAATGGCACCCTATTCCCTTCAAAGTGCACTAGTTTAGCCCAGGGGTGGTTTGTCTACTGCTCACATGCTCTGGATATTACACAACGCTGCAGGCATCCCCCTGCCTGGCGCCCCCCTCCCCCAGCTCTGCGGGTCTCCTCCCCCAGCTCTGTGTGCGTGACAAGGCTTCCCTTTCCCTCTCTGAACCCTAGAGGGGAAATGCTTTGCATGTTGTCACCGCATAACGAGTGGCGTGTGTGGGAACCCGTGTAGAGCTTGGTCCAGGTTGCACCCTATTCCCTATATAGTGCACTACTGTTGACCTGGGCCCATAGGGATTAGGGTGCCGTTTGGGAGACAGCCATAGTCTAATAGGGGTTGCTGTATAGGGGTTGCTATATATATATAGAAGTGTGTGTGTGTGTTACTGTTTGTCCCCAAATGTCCTCACTCTAATTTATTTCACCTTTATTTAACCAGGTAGGCCAGTTGAGAACAAGTTCTCATTTACAAAACGGAGACCCGGCCAAGACTAAGCAAAGCAGATAAAGCGAAGCTCGCATCTCCCTTGGCATCAGTTATTGGTAATGCTCCCAAACAAATGATTTGAACCGGTGGTTCAGGAAGTATCCCTGGGTAGGCCAAGGTGCTTCGTTCAGAAGCACAACATTAAGATGACTAAAGTGCTGCAAGTGGAGTCCCAAATGAAACCCTATTCCCTATATATACAGTGGGGCAAAAAAGGATTTAGTCAGCCACCAATTGTGCAAGTTCTCCCACTTAAAAAGATGAGAGAGAGGCCTGTAATGTTCATCATAGGTACACTTCAACTATGACAGACAAAATGAGGGAAAAAAATCCTGAAAATCACATTGTAGGATTTTTAATTAATTAGCACGTTTGACCTCTGTCATTGCCAACAAAGGGTATATAACAAAGTATTGAGATAAACTTTTGTTATTGACCAAATACTTATTTTCCACCATCATTTGCAAATAAATTCATAAAAAAATCCTACAATGTGATTTTCTGGATTTTTTTTCTCATTTTGTCTGTCATAGTTGAAGTGTACCTATGATAAATTACAGGCCTCTCTCTCATCTTTTTAAGTGGGAGAACTTGCACAATTGGTGGCTGACTAAATAATTTTATGCCCCACTGTATATAGTGTACTACTTTTTGACCAGAGACTTAATAGAGAAATAGGGTGCCATTTTGGACACAGTTCAGGAGTGACTTAATGAATGGTTTCCCCCAATAGGCCTGCTGCTGTACTGTACTACTGGTACGGAACGTTCTGCTAAAACAGAACAGGACAGTGAACTCACCTGAAATAGGAGCCATATGAGACAGTACAGTGGACTACGTAGGGGCCCCATAGACCTGTCCTCTGGTCAAAAGTAGTGCACTACATAGGGAACATGGAGTGAACTCACCTGAAATAGGAGCCGTATGAGACAATACAGTGGACTACGTAAGGGGCCCCATAGACCTGTCGTTCTGGTCAAAAGTAGTGCACTACATAGGGAACATGGCGCGAACTCACCTGAAATAGGAGTCGTATGAGACAGTACAGTGGACTACGTAAGGGGCCCCATAGACCTGTCCTCGGGTCAAAAGTAGTGCACTACATAGGGAACATGGAGTGAACTCACCTGAAATAGGAGCTGCATGTGGCCAGGACCATCTTGTGACAGGGGAATTCGTTGCCTTCCACCAGCAGCACCACGTCAGTCAGTAACTTCTGTTCGTAAAACAGCTTGAGCTGCTCCAGCAGGGAGACGGCGTAGTCCGTGTTGACTGGCCTACGCTCATTGAGATCCGACATCGTTGCATCACATGAATCGTCCCCCCTCCCCCCCCCAGTTTCAGTAGTTAAAGCCGGTAAAAGAACCGGGCTCCAAAACCAACCTGGAATGTTTTTTTTAATTAAAAAAAAACTACTAGAGGCCCAGAGAGACCTCGCTGCTTTGTGACATCAGATAGACAGAACAGACGTGTCCCAGGACCAGGTTAAAGTACTTCTGCAGCAAAACAACAACAAAAACAGCAACTCCTCCTGTTTCCCCACTGATGGATGAGAGCAGGCAGGGAGACCAATCAGGTCGGTTTCCTCTCTCTCAGCAGGGAGACCAATCAGGTTGGTTTCCTCTCTCAGCGGGGAGACCAATCAGGTCGGTTTCCTCTCTCTCAGCAGGGAGACCAATCAGGTTGGTTTCCTCTCTCAGCAGGGAGACCAATCAGGTTGGTTTCCTCTCTCAGCAGGGAGACCAATCAGGTCGGTTTCCTCTCTCTCAGCAGGGAGACCAATCAGGTTGGTTTCCTCTCTCAGCAGGGAGACCAATCAGGTTGGTTTCCTCTCTCAGCAGGGAGACCAATCAGGTCGGTTTCCTCTCTCTCAGCAGGGAGACCAATCAGGTTGGTTTCCTCTCTCAGCAGGGAGACCAATCAGGTTGGTTTCCTCTCTCAGCGGGGAGACCAATCAGGTTGGTTTCCTCTCTCAGCAGGGAGACCAATCAGGTTGGTTTCCTCTCTCAGCAGGGAGACCAATCAGGTTGGTTTCCTCTCTCAGCAGGGAAACCAATCAGGTAGCATCCTCTCAACTGGGCTCTCTGTCTGTAGGGCGTTGTGGTGGTGTCTAGAACCTCCAGAGTAGACCCGTCAGTTCTGGTGGGTCAGTCTCGGCTGTGTTGTCACTCCTTGCTCTGTATAGCCCAGACAGACAGACCTCTCCCAGGGCATACAGAGAGACAGACGGGCAGGCACAAGGGACTGGATGGAGGTAGTGGGGATGGTGACACTGCTACATCAGTTCTGGGCTGAAAACACAACAGAATCGGAATCAATCAAACCACTTTCCATCAATCAAGTCAGGTCCAGGATACAGAAACCCTTGTTGTTTATATAGTGCACTACTTTTGACATAGACTCATTCCAGAGATTTGGGTTTATTTTTTTACTATTTTCTACATTGTAGAATAATAGTTAAGACATCAGAACTATGAAATAACCCATACGGAATAATGTAGTATCCAAAATAAAAATACAAAGTTAAAAATAAAATCCATTTTATATTTGAGATTCTTCAAAGTAGCCACCCTTCGCCTTGATGACAGCGTTACACTCTTGGCATTCTCTCAACCAGCTTCATGAGTTAGTCACCTGGAATGCATTTCAATTAACAGGTGGGCCTTGTTAAAAGTTCATTTGTGGAATTTCTTTCCTTCTTAATGCTTTTGAGCCAATCAGTTGTGACCAGGGTGTTGGTAAACTGATTTACCACCCCAAGATATCCCCGCACAATGTGTATTTGCGCCCCTACTGGATGGAAACAAGTGTAATGGCTGTGCTCAATGCAATGGCATTTATTAATGTAGATCCTGTCAAACACCCCAAACAGGGAAACAGATCCCTATTAAAGGTGTTATTACGTGCTCCACTAAGGCAGTTATTTATCTTATAACTTGTCCTTGTGGTAAAAATTATGTAAAACAAAGCGCAAATTAAAAGTACGAGTCTCGGCACATCGTAGCACCATTAGGTGCCTAAACCCGACTTACCCAGTTGCTTCCCACTTCTTGCAAGAAAAACACTCGATTTCGTCTCTACGTTATATTGGCATCGAACGTGTCACCCTCCCGAGGAGAGGGGGTGACATCGACAATTTATTGTTAAAACGAGAGGCTGCCTGGATCTTTAATTTAAAGACCCTTGGTCCCTTCGGTCTTAACGTAGACTTTGACATTCTTGTGATTTTGCTATTATACATTTTTGTAGGCTTATGGAGCCAAATTGTATCTATGATCGTACACTATCCATTTATGGTTTTTTTTGTACGGTATTTTAATATATGATAATTAACCAATGATATCAGGCCACACCCAGCCATGATTACAGACAACCTGTGTGTCTTTTAACACGATATAAATGAGTCATCCCGCAGTGTTTGTCACCCTGAAGAAGACAGCTTGTCTGTCCAAACATTGGACATCAATATCTTTTTGCATCTGAGCTCCTTGAGCGTTCGGCTCCCCTTTATTTTGTTCAAAGTGTTTCACTCCGCTAGCCAGCACCTCGCCTAAAATAGGCGTTTCTTTCACCTCTAGATTAATTTGAAGACACTAAAATATATTTTGATTTGTTTTAACACTTTTTTTTTTTTGGTTACTACGTTATTCCTTATGCATTATTTAATAGTTTTGATGTCTTCATCAGAAAAACCCTTGAATGAGTAGGTGTCCAAAACTTTTGACTGTTTACTGTATATCTTACCACTCACGGCATTTTTTCCCCCAGAGATAAGATACTCTCTCTCCCCCCTCAGCCTATCAGATCAGCCCACATCCCTTCTGCATTGAGAAAAGTGCGCTGTCAACAATCTGGTCTAGCCTTGCAGGTTACCTCCCACCATCCATCCTCCTATCCCTCCCTCCGCTTGGAGAGACTCATTGCACTCGCTGACAGCCAGACAGACTGTTACGTGCCCGTCTAGTCTGACACAGGGAGAGCGACACACTGATAAAACCCAGATTCACTTGTTGTTAATGGGGCACTACTAAGCGCACCATAAAAAAAAAGAAACGTTGTTTAAAAATCATAACAGAACGAGAGCACAGCTTTGTAAGCCAACACCACGCATAGGTTGTCCCAAATGGCACCCTAATCCTTACATTGGTCAAAAAGTAGTAACACTATGTAGGGAATAGGGAGCAATTTGGGACACAAACCAAGTCATATCCTGGATGACATCAGCCTCCATCCCTGGCACGCAAGGCACTTCTATTATCACCCCATTTGCTTAAAAAAAAAATGGTGCAGTCTACCCTATACAGTCCTACCAATGCCAAACTAAAGGCAGTTGGTGACCAAAAATGGCACATTTCTCCAGGTTAACCATGTTTGCGTTTACACAGGCAGCCCAATTCTGAGAGAAAGATACACACATGCATACACCTGGCCTGCAGTCAAACGTAGGCCTATAAATAATTTATTATTTGCCTCAAAACAGCAAGTAAACAAAGTCTCTCATTCTTAATGGATGTAGAAAAAAAAAACAATTGTTCCTCAATGTAGCCTATTTGAAAAATATTTCCAGCTCTCTCCCTTTCGATAACCACTCAGCAAAGTCGAAAATATTAATGCTCTGATCTGGTGGAAACGTCATAAAATATGCCTACATGATTACTTCTTATCTCTTAGGCAAATAGCCTTCAGTGGTGTCTGGAGCTGGAAACTGAGGCCAAGAATGTTTGATACAATGTTGCAAGTTTGCTAGCACCAGCTTCTGGCTGGACCAAGTTAATAGTTGATACAATGTGTCAAGTTCCTTGCAGACAGCCTATGTATAGCCAATGTGATTTATAGGATAATAATTTTCAGGATTTTCAGGATAATTTTCAGGATATTTTCTACCTGCAATGTTTTTATTTGTTGGCTTTATGTAGGCTACTTCTACATTTTGACAATAGAAGTTACAAATCTAAAAGTATAATTTAGATCATTTGATTAACAACATGGCATTGAGGTATGAAGGGGCGGCAGCGTAGCCTAGTGGTTAGAGCATTGGACTAGTAACCGACTAGATCGAATCCCCGACAAGGTAAAAATCTGTCCTTCTGCCCCTGAACAAGGCAGTTAACTGTCTGTTGTTATTGAAAATAACATTTAGTTCTTAACTGACTTGCCTGGTTAAATAAATATTATATATGAAGATGTTCCACAAAAATGTGCATATGAAAATCATAACTTATACACAGATCAGTAGAAATGGTAGGATAACTTGGCACTCCACATGGAAAAGGTTACCGACCGCTAATGTAGCATATTACCGGTAACTTCAGGATCTTAATGGCAGAATCTGTGTCGTTTTTTCCCTTTCTGGTTAGGCTATATTGATCTCTGGCTCCCTCTTTGGCAGTTTGTGTTTTAATTGCAGTATTTAAAGCGTCAAACAAGCTCAATAGTCTATATGTGGAAAAATACGTTTTAAAAGAAACAGACTACTCTCGGTCGACCGAGATTTTATTTATTCGGGGGACAGCCGTACCTAGCAACATTTGATAGCGGCCATGCACCAAAACACGGTGTACTACTAGTTAGGATAATCACGTTGGCCATCTCATTTCACTCACCAATGTCGTGATTCGTGTGTTTATACCCTCCTCCCCACAACATGGGACATGACTCTGGCTAACATAAATATATGACCAACTTTAGCCTGTGTACTTTACTGTCTGAAACCTTATTGTAGGTAGCCAGCTGCCTAACGTTAACATAGCCAGCTAAAACGGTGTTGTATTGAATTTAGAGCATTAACATAACGTTAGTTATGCATTTTCATCCTTACTGATAGGCCACATTCACGGTCACTATGTAAAAAAATAACTGATAAATTAAGTTGTTTGGATAATAACTTGGTAACTCATTTCACGGTGATAATTCAAAATCGACGTGTATACATGTGGTTAGTTAGATAGCTAGTTAAATTACCTGGTTATCACATTCGTTACCTTTAACATGCTATCTAACTAGGTTAGTCAGATAATGTCAGCTAGCTACCTGGGTTACTATTGTTACTACTTCTCCAAAACATGGATAAGAAAACCAGGCCTTCAGTGGATGTGGAAGATGACTTGACTAGCTACTCACCTTTTATTTTCTTTTTTCTCTCGAAACATTTATTCCGTGTATATATATAAATAAATAAAAAAGCTTGATTACCAGGTCCCACGCAGTCTAATCGTTGCAGCTGTTAACCTACAGTTTTCTCTAAAAACGTTTTATTTTAGTTATAATGTTGGTTAGTTCTCGCCCCCCCAAATAAAAGCGGCAGCTGCTCTTCCCTTCCGGGTCCTTCTTGCCCCGGACTTACACCCCCCAACAGAGAGAGAGAGAGATCATAACAACCAAATCATTCAGTTAGCTACAGTGATGAACTAAAAAAATATCATATCAAATTACGAATTTGAAATCTAAGGTTAGGTCCATATCGGTGTCCACCAGGCTCTAGATGTAGCTAAGCATAACAGGTAAATAACAAGGTAAATACGATTTAAGCGTTATTCCAGCATATTCGATGCCGATCGGTCTTCTCTTGCTATTACAGAAAGTGGCACGCTACGCAAAGACAGTAAACTACATCCGGAAGCCGATTTTACACCTTTATACAAAACGCTGGCGCCGATGTCCACTAATTACCCCAGCCACAAAGTCAAAATGGATTACGCCGTTAAAATTCATGAAAACATCTATTTGCTTTTTTTGTTGTCTTAATGTAGGGTTAGGCATACGGTTAGCAGTATGGTTAGGTTTAAAATCTGATTTAAAAAAAGTATATAAATGGTAGAAATAGGCGAAGTTTATAACTTTGTGACTGTGGTAACTAGTGACTACCGCAGGCGCAGTGCAAAGACACCAGGGGCTAAATGAGGATACTGAGCATGCGCACAAAGACTCAGCGAGGGGATTTTATAAATGCTCCGGAGTAGCGTTGATTGCGTTCGATTTGATTGCCTCCCGGAATCCCTTGCCACTGTTCTGGCCGACAACAAAGTCGGTTAACAACAAGTTATGTAGGCTAAACACGTGGGGGTAGGGCGTAATAATAATATATTTATGCCATTCAGCAGACCATTCTATCCCAAAGCTACTTACAGTCATGCGTGCATACAATGAGTTGCCATTGATCATGACTCTCTGTTCTATGACATTACAAATAAGAGTCATAAGGTGCTCTGTAGCGGGGAGCTTTGTTAAAGAGTGAACATTTATCACGCATCGCTACAGAGCATCTTATGACTCTTATTTGTAATGTCATAGAACAGAGAGTCATGATCAATGGCAACTCATTGTATGCACGCATGACTGTAAGTAGCTTTGTCATGTAAG
Organism: Oncorhynchus clarkii lewisi; assembly: GCF_045791955.1. Classification (NCBI taxonomy): domain Eukaryota; kingdom Metazoa; phylum Chordata; class Actinopteri; order Salmoniformes; family Salmonidae; genus Oncorhynchus; species Oncorhynchus clarkii. The sequence continues at coordinate 35,843 of NW_027258912.1, read as the reverse complement.
TCTGTAAGTCATGATCAATGGCAATGGGTCTGGAAGCATACGGACCTTATTTTTCATATCTGTGAGAAATAATTACAACTTTTTTTTTTAAGGATAAATAGAAACACCTTTTAATAGGGTTAGAGTTTCCACACGGCCATATTTCCATGTTACACGGCTTGTTTACTGAAGACAGGGTGGACTATCTGTGCTAATTAGCTGTCGGCGTCTCTGAACACCTGTATGTAAACGGAAGACAAAAGCCACAAATTTATCACTGAAAATACTGTTGGCTGCAACTGTGTTAGAACAGGTTAAAACAGTGTACAGTAAGTGTATGTTTTACATATGTGGAATTATTTTGATGATATATGAATGTAGATGGGTTTATGTTTTTAGAAACCATGCCGTATTTGGGAATAGATTCACGTTTAGATGGGAGTATTTTGGTCTTCCAAAGCCAATTCTCACTTTGAACATAACATGTAAATTTTTTGGAGTTCGTGGACTAAGGAGTAATTTTAGGCTCCTTATAGTCCAATAATGGGCTAACAATGAGTAAAATTCAGTGTTTTCACACGCAGAAGTTATGCTTGTGATAAACGCTTTATCTGCCTTCGCAATGAAAACGAGTTAAAAAGTTATATCATATATGTTAGGGAAAGGAGATGTTTGTTTCTGAACGATGCACCATGCTGCCTTGTTGACGATATGACCAAGCGTTGTAGATTACCATTAAAGTTGAGCAGGGTGCGCCTCCCTCACCGTCACATTGACGGGATATAGCCCGGTTCAACCAGGGGCATCTTAATCAAATCCCCTTCCGTCCATCTTCCACTGTCTCTTTATGGGAAATGGTGCCCTCTTTTGGAAGAAAATGTTGGTGAAATTTTAAAAAATGGGTGAAATGACAAACAAATAAATGAGGAGGGGGATCCCATGTAGGCATGTGGGAAAGGGGGCTGAACAGGAGTATGTAGTTCTAGAAGTGTGGTTGGGAGGGGGGGGGGGGGGGGATATGTTAATAGTGAACTTTTACAACCTGTGTAAGAGACGAGGGGTTGATGGTCCTTAAGAATATAGAAGGTCAAGATAGGAGATGTGTAACATGGTGTTGGGATTTTAATGCTCATAGTATGCTCTCTGGAGAGGGTTATGGACTGATGTAAGTGTTGGAGGAACTACTGGATGAGAAAAGGCTTGTGAGTCTTAATGATGGCCGGGGAACTGGGTTTGACCCAGTAAGTGGATATTAATCTGCTCTGGTTCTTGATCTGATCTACACTTCAATGGCAGGCAGATGTAGTTGGTCGGTTTAGGAGGAATCTACATGGGGTAGTTGTCACCTATCCTATCGTGTACTGTAGGATGGTGGAAGATTTAGTAGGCAATGGATTGAGGAGTAGGATATTTGGGAAAGCGGAATAGGGTCAGTTTCAGGAGTTGAGTGAACAGCATCTGTCTCAGGTTTATCTCAATGCAGATATAGAAACTTTGAATGATGGAGTAAGAACAGCAATAATAGGTGCCTCAAGGCATGTGTTTCCTATGGGTACAGGGGGCAGAAAGAGCACGGCAGGTGATTCCTATGTGTACAGGGGGCAGAAAGAGCACGGCAGGTGATTCCTATGTGTACAGGGGGCAGAAAGAGCACGGCAGGTGATTCCTATGTGTACAGGGGGCAGAAGGAGCACGGCAGGTGATTCCTATGTGTACAGGGGGCAGAAAGAGCAAGGCAGGTGATTCCTATGGGTACAGGGGGCAGAAAGAGCACGACAGGTGATTCCTATGGGTACAGGGGGCAGAAAGAGCACGACAGGTGATTCCTATGGGTACAGGGGGCAGAAAGAGCACGACAGGTGATTCCTATGGGTACAGGGGGCAGAAAGAGTAACGCAGGTGATTCCTATGGGTACAGGAGGCAGAAAGAGCACGACAGGTGATTCCTATGGGTACAGGGGGCAGAAAGAGTAATGCAGTTCCCTGGTGAATCATTGTCAAGAGGAGACAGAAGGGGGAACACACATTATTTCAGTTCCATAAATATGTGAGGGAAAGGGAGCGATCATCATTTTCTTCAACAAGCTTTAAAGGCGAGAAGTAAGGAAAAATGCCAACTTTTTTTTTCAGGATACTGTTTTCCACAAAGTTATCCGAAAATACTAAAATGGTGTGAAATGGTTTCATTAAGAAAGTAAGCACATTTTCCATTAACGCCTTTTTGCCATTAGAGCTAGTTAAGGATAGAGATGATGCTGCATGGATGATGCTTACTATCCGGTCTACTGGGAGTACGAGTGTTTTACCGGGAATGCACATCAAGCCTAGATTGTGCTGATCTAGAGACCATGCATGATCGGTTACTTCTGGCCGGGGGAATTATGTTAAGAGACCCTACTGTTCTTCAGAAAGTTTGGAAAGGTTTGTATCTTACATAAAATGCCAAACTAATGTAAATAAACGATGTAACATGAAGTTATGCCCATGTGGGAACACGAATCACAACGCTACAAAGTAATTTAACCTGTTTTTTTAAAAAAGAAAAACGGGTTAAAGTGGTTATGATTCGAGTTCCTACATGGGCATAACTTCATGTTACGGCGCTTATTTACAGCAGATCTAGGCAGCCACCTGTGCTAACTAGTCATCTAGGGTACTCAAACACCTTTTGTGTTAGTATAACTGGGGAGGAAGTGTACGGATCTGTGCAAAAATACCTTTTTTTTAGGGACAGTTTGACATTTTATTGGGAGGGGGGGTGGGGCTAGTCCAACTAAAGGTGTCCTAAAAAGAAAAATCGCCCTCCGCTTGTACTGGTAAAAAAAGAGAGAAAAAAAGCCATGCTTAGAATTAACCAAAAATTATGTTTATGACTACAAATAACCATAACTGGAGCAACCCTGTGTTTATAGACACAACATGCTAAAGCATGTTTTTATTTGGCACAGTAAATGCCGTGCGGGGCTACAGGCCAGGAGGTTGAGGGTTTGTAGACCACCACGTACGACCTCACTTCTCCGTGCCGGTTCCATTCCACTAGGATCAGAGTCGTCTGCAGACAATCGTCAGCTAGGGGGAAATCAGATGTGCTATATTTTGATGCTATATTTGGAATTGTATAAAATGTATGCAATCAGATTTCCTCAAATGTTTCTGTGCCAATGCACCACACAACCAATAAACAAAACATATCAACTTCGGGCACTTCAATAACTTCAACACCACAAATTGACGATGTCAATTCTTGACAAACAGAAAATACATTCCTCCCTACCCAGTATGGAAGGCTTGACATTCCTCCCTACCCAGTATGGAAGGGTTGACATTCCTCCCTACCCAGTATGGAAGGCTTGGCATTCCTCCCTACCCAGTATGGAAGGCTTGGCATTCCTCCCTACCCAGTATGGAAGGCTTGGCATTCCTCCCTACCCAGTATGGAAGGCTTGGCATTCCTCCCTACCCAGTATGGAAGGCTTGACATTCCTCCCTACCCAGTATGGAAGGCTTGACATTCCTCCCTACCCAGTATGGAAGGCTTGACATTCCTCCCTACCCAGTATGGAAGGCTTGACATTCCTCCCTACCCAGTATGGAAGGCTTGACATTCCTCCCTACCCAGTATGGAAGGCTTGGCATTCCTCCCTACCCAGTATGGAAGGCTTGGCATTCCTCCCTACCCAGTATGGAAGGCTTGACATTCCTCCCTACCCAGTATGGAAGGCTTGACATTCCTCCCTACCCAGTATGGAAGGCTTGACATTCCTCCCTACCCAGTATGGAAGGCTTGACATTCCTCCCTAACCAGTATGGAAGGCTTGACATTCCTCCCTAACCAGTATGGAAGGCTTGACATTCCTCCCTACCCAGTATGGAAGGCTTGACATTCCTCCCTAACCAGTATGGAAGGCTTGACATTCCTCCCTACCCAGTATGGAAGGCTGTGCTTGACGATCTCTGAATGTCATTATACTTTTTGTTGTTTTGTAACAGATTTCTCTTTCCATTCATCAAATGGTCGCTGCACAGTTTGGATAGATTTTTTAAAATGTATTTGTCAGTTAAATGTTTGGAGGTTGTTATAAGTTGCTTCAGTTGTCTGTGTCACCCAACTGCGCCGGTATATTAAAAATGTGTTCTTACCAGATTGACTCTTAACAGGAATTATTAGTCTCTGGGTCTCACCCAACAACAGGGGTGTGAACAGTTTGGGGTCACATGGGTTGTGAGGTGGTTTGTTACTACACCAATAAATCATAATATCCATCCGGACCTTTGAGACGGTACCTTTTCAAATCGTACTTGCTGATTCAAATGGTCAAAGCTTGATGATTAGTTGATTTTATTTGAATCAGCTGTGTAGTGCTAGGGCAACAAACCAAAACGTGCCCGAGGAACGAGTTTGGGAAACGCTTCTTTAGGGTGTCTATAGCTAGGTTTTCATCCAATTGGTGACAGATTGTCATGGCAATATTCTAAAATCTGCATAACCCCCCCCCCCATCAGTTCTTTCCATCAAATTGACTTGTGTGTGTGTATACGTAGTGCACATAAAAAATACGTTTTGCAGTTGAATTCCCATTAAATGGGTTTCCAATCTCATTTTAAACTCTAGGCCTACTGATGGTTTTGTCACAAATAAAATGTTGCGAATGTTCCCCCTCTGCTATTGGTACATGCGCTCTACAGCTTGCAGATAAGGTATAGCCCGCATGATGAGATTATTGTGGACAAAAGTGCAAGATTATTTGTCAAATTGCAGCCAATTGTATCGCTCATAATGTCACCAGGATAAGACCCTGGATATTTATTGGAAAGGAGCATCAAGCTCATCACCGTGCTATTCCACCACCATTTTTAAGTTCTTAACCTATTTCATCTAGCTTAGTAAACGACATCCTTTCCCATGATGTCGTGACGTTGTTTTTTCTATCCGACATGTACTTTGCAAAAAAAAAACACAAAGGTTGGATGGTTAATGTCGAGCCATTTTTGAGGATGCTGGAATTATATTTTGGGACAAACGTGTGCAAGTCTACAGAATACTTTTTGAGGATTGCCTAATCAGGTTACAACATTGTGACCGGTTGTGTTTATGCCTCACAAAAGGTAATACATTTTGAAAGTTAAATGATAAATATTTAGGCTATATTGAAGTGTTAGGTTCTTGGTGCGTAAGGAAACAGGGGCTTGGATTGGACGTTTTCACTGCAGCCTGAAGTAGACGTTTGTACTTAAACAATAATGCATTTATTTATTGTATTGTGGCGTTAAATGCTAGTCTAGGTAGGATAATTGTATTGTTCCTAAACAAGATCAATAGGGGAACATTTGAGTCTGGTGTCTCATGTCCTCACTGTTCTTTCATGCGTAATGATCCACCTGGCCTCTCCGCTGTCCATCAGCTATTCATATTGGTTCTTGTGGATTCATATTGAAAATTGATGCAGCTTTGAATGCATGTATGTTTGCTATGCTTGCTAGTTAGCGTATTGCAGATCTGGACAAACTATCCACCTAGCACTATTGTCACTATGAATGGTGGATAGACAGTTTAGACTGGTAGACTATATTGTTATTGTGGTATAGTAAAAGTTAGCGTGCGAAAAAGCGTAGTCCATAAGACAAGTACCACATATGGGGGAGGCGGAGGCCAACAGATGAGTAAATGTGGCTAGGATGGAAGAAATTACATAGTAAATATGGCTAGGATGGAAGAAATTACAGTAAATATGGCTAGGATGGAAGAAATTACAGTAAATATGGCTAGGATGGAAGAAATGACATAGTAAATATGGCTAGGATGGAAGAAATTACATAGTAAATATGGCTAGGATGGAAGAAATTACAGTAAATATGGCTAGGATGGAAGAAATTACAGTAAATATGGCTAGGATGGAAGAAATTACAGTAAATATGGCTAGGATGGAAGAAATGACACAGTAAATATGGCTAGGATGGAAGAAATGACACAGTAAATATGGCTAGGATGGAAGAAATGACATAGTAAATATGGCTAGGATGGAAGAAATGACATAGTAAATATGGCTAGGATGGTAGAAATTACAGTAAATATGGCTAGGATGGAAGAAATTACATAGTAAATATGGCTAGGATGGAAGATATTACATAGTAAATATGGCTAGGATGGAAGAAATTACATAGTAAATATGGCTAGGATGGTAGAAATGACATAGTAAATATGGCTAGGATGGAAGAAATGACAGTAAATATGGCTAGGATGGTAGAAATTACAGTAAATATGGCTAGGATGGAAGAAATGACACAGTAAATATGGCTAGGATGGAAGAAATGACACAGTAAATATGGCTAGGATGGAAGAAATGACACAGTAAATATGGCTAGGATGGAAGAAATTACAGTAAATATGGCTAGGATGGAAGAAATTACATAGTAAATATGGCTAGGATGGTAGAAATGACAGTAAATATGGCTAGGATGGAAGAAATTACAGTAAATATGGCTAGGATGGAAGAAATTACATAGTAAATATGGCTAGGATGGAAGAAATGACACAGTAAATATGGCTAGGATGGAAGAAATGACAGTAAATATGGCTAGGATGGAAGAAATGACATAGTAAATATGGCTAGGATGGAAGAAATTACAGTAAATATGGCTAGGATGGAAGAAATTACAGTAAATATGGCTAGGATGGAAGAAATGACACAGTAAATATGGCTAGGATGGAAGAAATTACATAGTAAATATGGCTAGGATGGAAGAAATTACATAGTAAATATGGCTAGGATGGAAGAAATTACATAGTAAATATGGCTAGGATGGAAGAAATTACAGTAAATATGGCTAGGATGGAAGAAATTACATAGTAAATATGGCTAGGATGGAAGAAATTACAGTAAATTATGACTAGGATGGAAGAAATGACATAGTAAATATGGCTAGGATGGTAGAAATTACATAGTAAATAAACCGGGGGGGAAAGTGCACTACCCTCTCCTGTGCCGAAAATGTAAGTTAGACAACCCTCCCCTGTTTTGCTCCGTTCCAGTAAATGTCGGACTGTCCCTTATTTGAAAAATGTCCTACTGACAGATATCGGGTATATCAGCATCTGTTTCCAAAACAGTTTGGCAAGCGATGATTGTTGACGTTTCTGAATGTTAAAACACCTCGTCGGAATTGTAGTTCACTCGAAAACCAACCGTGGGCGACGCTAACCACTGAGAACCAAACTTAGAAGGGTTTTCCACGGCTACTTTCACTGTAGCCTGGTCCCAGATCTGTTGTCTCCTCCTGTAGTCTGGGCCCAGATCTGTTGCCTCTTCCTGTAGTCTGGGCCCAGATCTGTTGCCTCTTCCTGTAGCCTGGTCGGAGGTCTGTTGCCTCCTCCTGTAGCCTGGTCCCAGGTCTGTTGCCTCCTCCTGTAGCCTGGTCCCAGGTCTGTTGCCTCCTCCTGTAGCCTGGTCCCAGGTCTGTTGCCTCCTCTTGTAGCCTGGTCCCAGGTCTGTTGCCTCCTCCTGTAGCCTGGCCCCAGGTCTGTTGCCTGGTCCCAGGTCTGTTGCCTGGTCCCAGGTCTGTTGTCTCCTCCTGTAGCCTGGTCCCAGGTCTGTTGCCTGGTCCCAGGTCTGTTGCCTCCTCCTGTAGCCTGGTCCCAGATCTGTTGCCTCCTCCTGTAGCCTGGTCCCAGGTCTGTTGCCTCCTCCTGTAGCCTGGTCCCAGGTCTGTTGCCTCCTCCTGTAGCCTGGTCCCAGGTCTGTTGCCTCCTCCTGTAGCCTGGCCCCAGGTCTGTTGCCTCCTCCTGTAGCCAGGTCCTAGGTCTGTTGCCTGGTCCCAGGTCTGTTGTCTCCTCCTGTTGCCTGGTCCCAGGTCTGTTGTCTCCTCCTGTAGCCTGGTCCCAGGTCTGTAGCCTGGTCCCAGGTCTGTTGCCTGGTCCCAGGTCTGTTGCCTCCTCCTGTAGCCTGGTCCCAGATCTGTTGCCTCCTCCTGTAGCCTGGTCCCAGGTCTGTTGCCTCCTCCTGTAGCCTGGTCCCAGGTCTGTTGCCTCCTCCTGTAGCCTGGTCCCAGGTCTGTTGCCTCCTCCTGTAGCCTGGTCCCAGATCTGTTGCCTCCTCCTGTAGCCTGGCCCCAGGTCTGTTGCCTCCTCCTGTAGCCTGGTCCCAGGTCTGTTGCCTCCTCCTGTAGCCTGGTCCCAGGTCTGTTGCCTCCTCCTGTAGCCTGGTCCCAGATCTGTTGCCTCCTCCTGTAGCCTGGCCCCAGGTCTGTTGCCTCCTCCTGTAGCCTGGCCCCAGGTCTGTTGCCTCCTCCTGTAGCCTGGCCCCAGGTCTGTTGCCTCCTCCTGTAGCCAGGTCCTAGGTCTGTTGCCTGGTCCCAGGTCTGTTGTCTCCTCCTGTAGCCTGGTCCTAGATCTGTTGCCTCCTCCTGTAGCCTGGTCCCAGGTCTGTTGTCTCCTCCTGTAGCCTGGTCCCAGGTCTGTAGCCTGGTCCCAGGTCTGTTGTCTCCTGTAGCCTGGCCCCAGATCTGTTGCCTCCTCCTGTAGCTTGAGTCTGAACGCTCTAAATGAACTGATATGATCTAAACTTTTTTTTATTTTTTATTCACACTGATTATTCATAACGGTAGTTGAATGTGATTTATTTTATTAAATTTGTTTGTTTTGTTATTGTGTGCTGAATTATATTGTTTTATACACGTATGTTTTGTTGTTCTGTTTTTATTGTAATGTATTCAGGGCTCTTGTGAAAGAGATGTTTTGAATCTAATTTATTATAATTTTTTTTATAGAAGGAAGCAAACAGCCACAGTCGATGGAGAACGATCAACACAACCAGCGGCAGGTCAATCACCCAAGGCCCTTCTTCTATGTTCAGCCGGCTTCTCAACCTTACTACAACATGTATCAGCATCATCATCAGTGGCAAAATATGAACTACCCATATAACCACTATACCTTACCTGGTTCAGGTAGGTCTACTTTTCATGTTTTTAATGAGTGTGTCCCAAATGGAACCCTATTCCCTATGTAGTGCACTACTTTATACCAGGGCCCTATGGAACCCTATTCCCTATGTAGTGCACTACTTTATACCAGGGCCCTATGGAACCCTATTCCCTATGTAGTGCACTACTTTATACCAGGGCCCTATGGAACCCTATTCCCTATGTAGTGCACTACTTTATACCAGTGCCCTATGGAACCCTATTCCCTATGTAGTGCACTACTTTATACCAGGGCCCTATGGGCCACATAGTTCACTATACTAGGGAATAGGGTGCCATTTGAGTCGTACACTTTATTTCTCAAACCAGAATTATGGAGTATTAGTTTACAGTGGATGATTTTCATTGATGCAAATACACAACGTGACAAAAGTATATAGACACCTGCTCGTCCAACATCTCATTCCAGAATCATGGGCATTCATATGGAGTTGGTCCCCCCCCTTTGCTGCAATAACAGCCTCCACTCTTCTGGGAAGGCTTCCCACTAGATGTTGGAACATTGCTGCTATAACAGCCTCCTCTCTTCTGGGAAGGCTTTCCACTAGATGTTGGAACATTGCTGTGGGGACTTGCTTCCATTCAGCCACAAAAGCATTAGTGAGGTCGGGCGATTAGGCCTGGCTCGCAGTCGGCGTTCCAATCCATCCCAAAGGTGTTCGATGGGTTTGAGGGCTCTGCAGGCCAGTCAAGTTCTTCCACACCGATCTTGACAAACCATTTCTGTATGGGAATTGTCATGCTGAACAGGAAAGGGCCTTCCCCAAACAGTTACCACAAAGTTGAAAGCACAGAATCGTCTAGAATGTTATTGTATGCTGTTGCGTTAAGATTTCCCTTCACTGTAACGAAGGGGCCCGAACCATGAAAAACAGCCCCAGACCATTATTCCTCCTCTACCAAACTATACAGTCTCCTGGCATCCACCAAACCCAGATCAGTCTGTCGGACTGCCAGAATGGAAGCGCGATTCATCACTCCAAAGAACACGTTTCCACTGCTCCAGAGTTCAATGGCGGTGAGCTTTATACCACTCCAGCCAGACGGGTAGCGCACGGGCTTGTGTGCGACTACTCGGCCATGGAAACCCATTTCACGACGCTCCAGATGAACAGTTCTTGTGGTGATGTTGCTTCCGGAGGCAGTTTGGAACTCTGTAGTGAGTGTTGCTTCAGCACTCGGCGGTCCCGTTCTGTGAGCTTGTGTGGCCTACCACTTCGCGGCTGAGCCGTTGTTGCTCCTAGATGTTTTCACTTCACAATAACAGCACTTACAGTTGACCGGGGCAGCTCTAGCAGGGCAGAAATATGACGAACTGACCTGTTGGAAAGGTGACATCCTATGACGGTGCCACATTGAAAGTCACTGAGCTCTTCAGTAATGCCATTCTACTGACAATGTTTGTCTATGGAGATTGCATGGCTTTTTGCTCAATTTTATACACCTGTCAGCAACGGATGTGGTCTGAAAAAACCAAATCCACTAACTTGAAAGGGTTTCTAAATACTTGTTGTATGTATAGTGTATTACTGCATGGTCATATTGTCTTGATGAAACCATGTGTTCTCTACAGGAAGTTATCCTTTTGGACGTCCTAGTTCATACATGTCCCCATACCCATACATGCAGTATCCTGGTCAGTACATTGTTCCACACATGCATCCAGTTGATTACAGATGCATGTACGACCCACCTCGTTTCCACCCACCTCCGATGCATGACCCCATGTTCCGCCACCAACAACAACAACAACAACAACACTACAGTGTATGTATTATTGTGTTCAGATGTATAAGACAATTTCTGTATTTTTAAATGTTTTATATTCAATTCATTAGATTATTAATTAATTCATTATTTCATTTGTTCATTAACCATCACCAGGCTCAGGCCCAGAGAGAGGTGGCCTGCTCGGAGGCTCAGACCCAGTCCAGTGATGCTCTGAACAAGCTCCAGACCAACGAGAAGCAGGGCTCTGAGAAAGAACTTGATTCCGGAGTTGTTTCCCAAGCTTCTGGAATCTTCTCGTCAGAGAATAAGGAAGGGAAACGTGAGGTGGGGGGAGACATGCACAGTAGTCATGGAGCCTCGTATGGTAAGTTGGAAAGCAGCCGTTTGCAATCGTCGTCTCCACTGGCCAGGTTGTTCAGCGTCAGTGACTCCACAGCGGCGGTCTACGACGGCGATTCGAGTCGGAGCCTTGGAGACCTGGGGCTTCAGGAGGGCTGGGCTGTAGACTCTGACGAGGAGCTCCCATTGGACAGCTCATCTGTTCAGGAGGAGGATATCCAGGACACGCGGCATCACGCAGAGGATGAGTCTCTTCATAGCTGTTCTTCTGAGAATCTTTGCCTCCTGTCCGCCGTCTCGCAGTCCGACGACAGCCCCAGACCCGAAGACCCAGACAACCAGGCAGAGGAGGGGAGCGCCAATCCAGACGGTACTAGTTCCACTGAGGCACTTCTGAGGCCTCGGAGTCACTGCTCCAACCTGCTCTCCCCCCAGTCACGACCATCACCCTTAGCCTCTGACTGGCAACCCTTAGAGCAACATGAAGGAGAAACGTTTGATGTTCCAGATGGGAGTCTGTGTGAACTGGATGTTGACCTGTCCTACCAGATCCTCTGTCTGCCCTTTGACAAGGTTACTATTTATTTTTTTATTTATTATTATTTATTTTTTACAATACTTTCTATGGAATAGGTTTTTATAGCTGAATTGTTTGAGAGGAGAGCTTGTAAGTTAAGCATTTCATTATGTATCTGTATGGTCAAATAAACTTTTTTTATTTTAAATTGACAAGGTGTTTACAGCAAGCGCTCTGCAGAAGGACGTCTCTACCAGCTCCAGCGTTGCTCTGCTGTGTGAAGACCTCCAGGCCTCTCTGTCGTCTTCTCTCGCTACTTCCTCCACCACCCCAGTCCGTCACCACCACCACTACTACTGCCAGCCACAGACGGCTCACGAGAGGCTCAGTGTCCTGTGTTCATCCCTGGACGAGCTCTCGTCCCGGGACGAGATGTTCTCCACCGATCTGGAGGACGTGGATGTGTTTCCCGGATGTTCAGTCTACGCAAGGGGGAGGTTCTCTGACGACCTCGGAGAGGCAGAGGTCAAGGAAGTCTGTCCCCAGTCCAAGAAGCTCATGTGCGTCTGTTGTGGCTCGAGCCTGCTGAAAGGAGGAGGGGTGAGCAGCAGGGTTAAAGTTCATCACAGCCCCAGGGTGTACGCCGCCGGGGACTCTGACGAGGTGGTCGAGCAGGAACAACGAGGATGTGTAAGGACTTGTGAGAGAACGCACCCCAGTAGGGTGGTCGTGAAGAAGCACCCTGTCCACAAGAAACACCAGCCTCTCCCTCTACACATCCGACATGCTCCCAAGCACAGCTGTAAGAGAGACCAGTGGAGAGAGGCTATTGGGCCCGAGGAGCAGGAACCAGAGACCGTGTTGGTGGGATCAGAGCTGAAGTATTATGAAGGCCATGTGGTGGAGGGGGAGAGTGGACACGGAACTGGGGATAAGCAACACGGGACATGTAAAGGACATTTTCATTGCTTTGCTTCCAAAATGGCGCCCTATTTCCTTACCGACGCACTTAACCATACATTTGCTCTGTCTTATCTCCGCTGTAGATGGACTGTGCCGAGACGGCGTTAATACTTCAGATCCGGGCACATGGGAGAGTGGAGGTGCCAAGCCTAGACAGAAACCACACAGCTCACTGCCACGACCAGGTACCATAACCCAACCCTCGTCAATATATTTAATTGATATTATCCTTTCGGTCGTCCTAAATATCCGTGCTCGTATTTATAAAGCGTACTAGAGTATGAATGCTAATGTAGTTTAGCTTAGTTTAGTTTAGCTTTATAGATCGGCAGCGTAGCCTAGTGGTTAGAGCTTTGGACTAGTAACCGGAAGGTTGCAAGTTCAAACCCCCGAGCTGATAACGTACAAATCTGTCGTTCTGCCCCTGAACAGGCAGTTAACCCACTGTTCCTAGGCCATCATTGAAAATAAGAATTTGTTATTGTGAGTGTCTTATGGTTCTGGCCCGATTTGTTTTCAGAGAGACCAGCACTGAGGAAAGCTCTGTGTAAGCCGCTGGTATACCAGAGAGTCAGAGATGAGGAAAATGACGACGAGGTGCCACAACCATTTCAGAGGAGAAGGTTTCCTTTATCTACTCTTGTTTCACTATCTATCGACTATTCACTATATTAGGATGTGTCCCAAATGCACTACATTTGACCAGAGCCCTATGGACCCTATTCCCTCTATAGTGCACTACGTTTGACGAAAGTGCACCATAAAAGGAGAATAGGGTACTGTTTGGTGAGACGCATGTGTAATTTTTGAGATGTTGGTCTATGAATCCACTTCTAAATCCACTTCTCTCTGTTTTTTTTCTCCAGGTTCCACCAAGAGAAGAAACACAAGGTTTTGATATCACATCCTTGATGAAATCAAAGAAAATGTCACAAACAAAGAGCACTTAGTAAAATGCATAACAGAAAATGTTTCGGATGGACACCATTTTGTTTTTGTGATAAATAAAACCAAGGAGATAAAGCACTTCCAGGAGGTCCATAGGCACTCAGTTGGCTAGCACTGTACTGTATGTTGGTAAAATGTCCCCTCGTCAGCACAGGGTTTGGTGGCTTTGAAAATCAGATTTGAACTGTTGTGACCAGTGGATTATTAAAATTAATTTCATAACACACACTAGTCTGTCTGGTTTATTAAACATGTGTATGTAAGTGTTAATTTAAAACTGTATTCATTTTAATTGTGCACATTATTAAAATTTTAAAAATGAAATGAACAGGAAATGGCAAATAAAACATCTTGGCAATATTGGGCCTTTGTGATACAGCCTGGAATAGGCTGTAACTATAGATTGCCTTAGAGCGCTGTGATACAGCCTGGAATAGAACCAGGGTCTGTAGTGACACCTCTAGCACTGAGATGCAGTGCCTTAGACCGCTGTGCCACTCGGGAGCCTAAAATATAAATCCAACAATTTAAAAGATTATGCTGTGTTACAGTTCATATATTAGGAAATCAGTCAATTGAAATAAATAAATTAGGCCCTAATCTATGGATTTCACAGGACTGGGCGGGGTCGCGGCCATGGGTGGGCCTGGGACGGCATAGACCCACCCACTTGGGAGCTAGGCCAACCCACTGGGGAGCCAATCATAATGAGTTTTTCCCCACAGATAGGGCTTTATTACAGACAGAAATAGCCCCCACAGCCCCCCCTTTAATGTCCCCAGCACAAGGTGCACATGCATGCTGTTTAATTCGTTTCTTGATATGCCACACTTGTCAACTGGATGGATTGTCTTGACAAATTATAAAACGCTCACTAACAGGGATGTAAACAAATTTGTGCACAACATTTTAGAGACATTTTTGTGTGTATGGAACATTTCTGGGATGTTTTATTTCAGTCGATGGAACATGGAACAACACTTCACATGTTGTGTTTATTTTTTGTTCAGTATGTGTGTATATTATATACGTGTAAAGGTGTTTTTTTAAGAAAGATGTCATGACGGCTGCGGTGCAATTAAGAATTAGCCCAAAAACACACAACCCGCGATCAATACATTTTCACCCGCAGCGTCGTTTTCAAAGTTACAAAAAAGAAATCCGGTAAACCGCGAACTTGGAAGGGCAACCCTGGTGGTTTCTGTACTGTACGTCTAGATGATTTTTACATTTTTAACGCCATGACGTCAACGAGCGTCAATTTCCGCTCCTCCGCTGCCGGCGTCACGTTTTTTTTAACCTGTTCCAGGGGATGTGTCTGGAGGAGCATGGCGTTACGGTGGAGGCACTGTTGGAGGTGGGCTACAGGCTCTACTCGTACGAGTTTACTAGAAACCATATGCTGTTTTAATGGAAGTTCTGCTACCTCGTTGCTCCGAGGAACTGGAACCGCGACTGGCTCGGGAAATGAGGTAAGCTTTCACCGGGCGGGCTTGCTGTCACCTCGACGAAAGGTCAACCAGTAACTGATCTTATTGAATGAGTTACAGCTGGTTTAGTGTAGCTATATTGGGCTTTAGTCCCGTTTATTTCTAGTTGTAGTAGCTAACTAAAACAATAATGTAATGAATGACATTGCTTTTCTGGGTATAATGTTAGCTAAAGATTTGTGTTAGTTTGACAAGGTTGTATTGCTAGCTGACAGTAACGTTAGCTGGTTTGTTATGTAGCTAAAGGTCAAGACACTGCATGCCACTTCAGGATTGCTATGTAACGATACTAAGTTTTGCACTTGATTTGTCTCACTAGGTGTTAACCCTATTAGGTTATCACTAGACAGAACTGTCAGTGGGTAGCCTGCATTGGTCAAGTCTAACATTATGTGGTTCACTGCCTAACTAGAAGGTCCTCTCAACTAGACCTCGGTGTAGTTAACTCTGGCTCCTCTCAACCAGACCTCGGTGTAGTTAACTCTGGCTCCTCTCAACCAGACCTCGGTGTAGTTAACTCTGGCTCCTCTCAAGTAGACCTCGGTGTAGTTAACTCTGGCTCCTCTCAACCAGACCTCGGTGTAGTTAACTCTGGCTCCTCTCAACTAGACCTCGGTGTAGTTGACTCTGGCTCCTCTCAACTAGACCTCGGTGTAGTTGACTCTGGCTCCTCTCAACTAGACCTCGGTGTAGTTGACTCTGGCTCCTCTCAACTAGACCTCGGTGTAGTTGACTCTGGCTCCTCTCAACTAGACCTCGGTGTAGTTGACTCTGGCTCCTCTCAACCAGACCTCGGTGTAGTTAACTCTGGCTCCTCTCAACTAGACCTCGGTGTAGTTAACTCTGGCTCCTCTCAACTAGACCTCGGTGTAGTTAACTCTGGCTCCTCTCAACCAGACCTCGGTGTAGTTAACTCTGGCTCCTCTCAACTAGACCTCGGTGTAGTTAACTCTGGCTCCTCTCAAGTAGACCTCGGTGTAGTTAACTCTGGCTCCTCTCAACTAGACCTCGGTGTAGTTAACTCTGGCTCCTCTCAAGTAGACCTCGGTGTAGTTAACTCTGGCTCCTCTCAAGTCGGTGTAGTTAACTCTGGCTCCTCTCAACTCGGTGTAGTTAACTCTGGCTCCTCTCAAGTCGGTGTAGTTAGCTGTCCTTCAAAAAACGGATTAAAAGCTTTAAATTCTCACCAGTCACCTGACTCGAAGGTTACATGTGCTCATGTTGTGGTGCTCAGGTTTATTAATTTGTGACATTGATTTCTTTCAGGGGCTGTCCTCAAGGACTGTACACACAACCTCACTAGGCAACTCTATTCTGACAAGGTGAGTCCGAGATTTTATGTGTTGTATGCTGTAGCTTGTTTAATGTGTTTGTGTGCCTTTTAATTTACACATGTTTTTCCCTGTAGGCACAAATCAAGGTTGCTTTACCCTACACCGAAGCCTTGCAAGAGGATACACAGCGATGCCAAGTTGAAGGACCCCTTCACTCTAGCCCAAAAAGACTTGAATCATTTGTACGACGATATCAAGAAGGTAAGTCATTTGAATGAGTCATCATTTAGTACGTTTTGAGATTGTTTTTCCGATGGAAAGTACGCTGTAAATTAGATGTATTATTGTGACCGAGCATGGTGGCGTTCTTATTTAGCTCACCAGACTATTGTTAGTGATTTTTCATAACATAACTGTGATATATTTGTATTTTCTGGGCTTCACAGGAACTTTTTGTGTCCAAATCAGAGCTGAAGTCCATATGTGACTACTATTTTGACGGGAAGGGCAAGGCTTTCCGACCCATGATAGTGGTGCTAATGGCCCGGGCCTGCAACAGTCACAGCAACCGAGACGGGTAAGACCTTATCCTGGGTGTAGCCTAGTCAACTTGGTAGGTAGGTTGTATGCATTACCAGGTATTTCACTTTTATTAACCTTGATTTAACTAGGCAAGTCAGTTTAGAACAAATTACTGGGGAACAGTGGGTTAACTGCCTTGTTCAGAGGAACAGTGGGTTAACTGCCTTGTTCAGAGGAACAGTGGGTTAACTGCCTTGTTCAGAGGCAGAACTACAGATTTTTATCTTGTCAGCTCGGGGATTCGATCCAGCAACCTTTCGGTTATTGGTCCAACGCTCTACCCACTAGGCTACCCTGCCACCTCTACACTCTACCCACTAGGCTACCCTGCCGCCTCTACACTCTAACCACTAGGCTAGTTTCACTAGGAAAAGAGAATGGAAGCTTGCGAGATCAGGATGGTCTCACGAGGCTACTAATGGGTTACAGGGAGACAGACCTGGGTGAGAATCTATGCTAAGGAAACGTATAGTACCCACACCAGGAACAACTTGGGTGTCTGGGGAGAATACACCGATTAGAAAAGGAAATCTGTTTTTGTTTAACGACTTTGTTACAGGAGACGGCTATTAGTCTAAATGAATCATGCATATACTATCACTGCAATAAACATTTCATCAATTAATTCAGGCTGCCCATCTTAGTGATGATGTGAACCAAGCTGTGAGAAAGGTATAACTGTGCTCGCTCTCTCTCTCTCTCTCCCATCCCTGTCTCTCTCTCTAGAGATCTGCTCCCAGGTCAGCGATCCATAGCTATGATCTCTGAGATGATCCACACTGCCAGCCTGGTTCACGACGACGTCATCGACGGCTCGGACAAGCGCAGGGGGAAGACCACTATCAACGAAGTGTGGGGCGAGAGAAAGGTTCGCTCAGTCCTCCGAACGGAGGGGGGGGGGGGGGGGGGGGGTTTGTCTGTTAGCAGTAGCCAATCCTGTTGTCATACACGCACGACACTAAGCTACTCAACTGCAACATATGCAATTATGTTATTGAGAGAGGGGAAAAATGGCCCCAAGTTCTCTTGAAGGTGCAATATTATCACTTTTCTGTAATGCATGTTATGACAAACTAATTCACCCTTTAGTAGAAGTAAGATAATGTGACTGACTGTGTTCTGTGTTCACTTATTCCCAGGCCATTTTAGCTGGAGACTTCATCCTCTCGGCAGCCTCCATGGCTCTGGCCCGTATCGGGAACAACACAGTGATGTCAGTCCTGTCTCAGGTCACGGAGGATCTGGTGCGAGGTAAGGACACACGAGTCGGTCTCGTGATGAGGTAGCCCTGCCCGCGACTTCAAAATCAAGTGTCAACCTCGGCGGTAAATGACCTCTTGGCGTAATGGTGTCCTAACTATAGTTTCTCCCATGGGAGACCTTGGTTCAGATCCTGCCTGTGACACGTTGCACAATACATGCAGTCCATTTCAGTTTCGGACACCTTTTGATTTGTATCTGTCTGTTACTGTATACCCATCAATCACCATTACCTGCTCCTTTACTATCTAGAGGTCGCGACGCTTCTGATTCTGTAAGGAGAAATGAGGAATTAATGTTTTTTTTTTTTGTTTTAAGATTACCAAAGTGTATAGGTCTCTCTCTCTCTCTCTCTCTCTCTCTCTCTCTCTCTCTCTCTCTGTCTCTCTGTCTCTCTGTCTCTCTGTCTCTCTGTCTCTCTGTCTCTCTGTCTCTCTGTCTCTCTGTCTCTCTGTCTCTCTGTCTCTCTGTCTCTCTGTCTCTCTGTCTCTCTGTCTCTCTGTCTCTCTGTCTCTCTGTCTCTGTTCTCATGAACATATTTGCTGATGTTCCAGGTGAATTCATGCAGCTGGGCTCCAAAGAGAACGAGAAGGAGAGATTCAAACACTACCTCGACAAGACGTTTAAGAAGACGGCCAGTCTCATCGCCAACAGTTGTAAAGCTGTATGTACGTTCCGTCTCCACACACATAATGCAGACTTCCAGGAAGTCTTCGGGGGCACTCCTGGGTTTGTGTTGACTGGGTTCTTGTCCATTTCAAGGTATCCATTCTAGTGAACTCCGATCCAAAGGTTCATGAAATAGCCTTTCAGTATGGGAGGAACGTTGGCATCGCCTTCCAGGTACATTTCTAATATTTAGTTTTATGCCTCTTGAATCAATGGGTGCCGGTTTTAATCATTTAATGTGCTTATTTTTCCTTTTTGTTTTGAGGAATGTATTTAACATTGACATGTGTAAGTTATTAGTGTGTGTGTGTCTGTGTGTGTGTGTGTGTGTGTGTCTGTCCTAGCTGGTGGATGATGTGCTTGACTTCACAGCGTGTGCCAGCCAACTAGGAAAGCCTTCAGCTACAGACCTCAAGCTGGGTCTGGCCACCGGCCCCGTCCTGTTTGCCTGCCAACAGGTGTGTGTGTGTGTGTGTGTGTGTGTGTCTAAGGTAGTGCACTATATAGGGCATAGGGTGCCATTTGGGATGTTGGCGTTTGACTCACTTGGTCACTGTCGAATTTTCAAATTTCTAGGTTGAATCACAGTGACTGTTCAATATACATTGAGTGTACAGAACATTAGGAACACCTAATATTGAGTTGCACCCCCCCCTTTTTGTCCTCAGAACAGCCTCAATTTGTCGGGGCGGGGGACTCTACAAGGTGTCGAAAGTGTTCCACAGGGATGCTGGCTCCATGTTGACTCCAATGCTTCCCACAGTTGTGTCAAGTTGACTGGATGTCATTCGTGGTGAACCATTCTTGATACACACGGGAAACTGTTGAGCGTAAAAAAAACAGCAGCGTTGCAGTTCTTGACACAAACTCGGTGTGCCTGGCACCTACTACCGTACTCTGTTCAAAAGCACGTCAATCTTTTGTCTCATGTCTCGAGGCTTAAACATCTTTCATTAACCTGTCTCCTGCCCTTCATCTACACTGATTGGATATAACAAATTACATCCAATAAGGGATCAGAGCTTTCACCTGGTCAGTCTGTCATGGAAAGAGCGTTCTTAATATTTTGTACCCTCAGTGTCGATTTATTAAGCCAGTATACTCCACTCAGTAACAATTGCTACTGTTTTCCAGGGAGTCCTGGCTTCACATAATGTCTGATTTGCGTTGTCTGTGACAGTGTGTCTTAACGCTCTCTCTCTCTCTCTAGTTTCCTGAGCTGCATGGTATGATCATGAGGCGGTTCAGCTCCAGTGGAGATGTCGCTCGTGCCTGGCAGTATGTCCAGGAGGTAAGACACATTTGGGGGGGTCGCTAGGTGGAGGGACGTCAGACACATTTGGGGGGGGTCGCTGGGTGGAGGGACGTCAGACACATTTGGGTGGTCGCTAGGTGGAGGGACGTCAGACACATTTGGGGGGGTCCCTAGGTGGAGGGACGTCAGACACATTTGGGGGGGGTCGCTAGGTGGAGGGACGTCAGACACATTTGGGGGGGGTCGCTAGGTGGAGGGACGTCAGACACATTTGGGGGGGGTCGCTAGGTGGAGGGACGTCAGACACATTTGGGGGGGGTCGCTAGGTGGAGGGACGTCAGGGACATTTGGGGGGGGGGGTCGCTAGGTGGAGGGACGTCAGGGACATTTGGGGGGGGGGGTCGCTAGGTGGAGGGACGTCAGGGACATTTGGGGGGGGGGGTCGCTAGGTGGAGGGACGTCAGGGACATTTGGGGGGGGGGGTCGCTAGGTGGAGGGACGTCAGGGACATTTGGGGGGGGGGGTCGCTAGGTGGAGGGACGTCAGGGACATTTGGGGGGGGGGGGTCGCTAGGTGGAGGGACGTCAGGGACATTTGGGGGGGGGGGTCGCTAGGTGGAGGGACGTCAGGGACATTTGGGGGGGGGGTCGCTAGGTGGAGGGACGTCAGGGACATTTGGGGGGGGGGTCGCTAGGTGGAGGGACGTCAGGGACATTTGGGGGGGGGTCGCTAGGTGGAGGGACGTCAGGGACATTTGGGGGGGGGTCGCTAGGTGGAGGGACGTCAGGGACATTTGGGGGGGGGTCGCTAGGTGGAGGGACGTCAGGGACATTTGGGGGGGGGGGGTCGCTAGGTGGAGGGACGTCAGGGACATTTGGGGGGGGGGGTCGCTAGGTGGAGGGACGTCAGGGACATTTGGGGGGGGGGGTCGCTAGGTGGAGGGACGTCAGGGACATTTGGGGGGGGGGGGTCGCTAGGTGGAGGGACGTCAGGGACATTTGGGGGGGGGGGTCGCTAGGTGGAGGGACGTCAGGGACATTTGGGGGGTGGGTCGCTAGGTGGAGGGACGTCAGAATATTAACGCGGTATAGAAATACTATTGGACCTATGATCATGTAGCAATTACAAGTGACCTGTTTAGAAAGCACTCTGACTCACCCTCCTGTTTGTCCTGCCCTCAGAGTGAGGGTGTGGATCAGACCAACTACCTGGCCCAGCACTACTGCCAAGAGGCTATCCGGCAGATCAGCTTGCTCAGGCCCTCTCTGGAGCGGGACGCCCTTATCAGGCTCACCCAGATGGTCCTTACCCGTGACAAGTGAGACCCCACTCGTCACTTCAGGCAGCTACTTGTACCTGTGAAAGGCCACCCCATTGGGGGGGGAGATGGTGATGGGTGGTTTCATCAGTGATATTCACAGTGGGTCCTGATGGAGCACTGTTTATGCAGTTTATTTTTTTTAAAGGTGGAACTAAACTGTGCAAACAGGTTCTTCAGGACTGAGTTCTGAGATGCACAGCTTCACATTACCTATGTCTTCTTCCTTTCCTCTGGGGAAAACACTTCTTTGTTCTGTGACCCCTTGTCACAGAACAAAGAATGTTATTGACGTCAGGGGGTTTTCAATGCCGGTCCTGCAGGAACCCCCCCCCCCCCCTCCCCGCCTGAAAAAAAGGTTTCTGAACCAACCCCCACCTTTTCTTCAAAGCGATTTTAAAATGGCATGTCAGTGAGGATTTGACACAGACCATCCAAGATCATTGTTAAAAACAATCACTGAATTATTTAATATTCACGGTGTACTGTAACTGCAACGCCCCCCCCCCCCACGTTGAACTGGCAGATTGTATTTGGTCATCAACGACAGTTGACATTGCTCTCAAGGTTTGGGACGGCATGGCCACTGCAGAGTCATTTTAATTCCACGATGAGACCGAAGATGTAGTATCATTGTGATATAGGGTGTGTGTGAAGACATTGCTCGAAGATCCGTCCGTACCGCACAAATGCCAAACTTTTGTCCTGGTGACTCGTACCAATTTAGAGATGCTTCCTGTAATCGAGGCCTTAACATCCAATCACTGTACTCAAATTAAAACACGTTTTATTTATTTTTGAAGTCAAGTCTCTCTCCTTTTTGTTTTCATTCTCAATCACCACACCACTAGGTTGTATATGTAGGAGAATGGTTTATTATAAAAGGCTGTACATACAAAAAAAAATTAACATATATATATACACATTAAGGGCGGAGCTTTGATATTGCTACCCATTGAGTTGGAACACTTGTCTGACTATAGCAAGGCATTAGCTGCTATATACTGAAGGGGTTAAACGCAGTGAACTTCCATGTTGATGGACAGGAAAGACGTATCATGTAGGAACTGGAACCTTTTTATCAAACCAATGAAAACACCAACCTGAATTGTCATGGATGGATCGATAGTCGAACGTAATTCCTAAGAGATGGAGGGGGAGGAGCCTACAGCCATAGATGAGTATGGACAAAATGGCCGGGGTCACTTTGGAACAATGAAAGAACTTAACCAGACCTGAGTTATGAAACCAAACCATTATGGGTTAAAAACTGACTGTTCTAAAGCGATGTGATCTAGGTTTTCTTTCTTTTGATCTATGTGAAGACAGATGTCATGTTGATCGCCATTATCACAGAATAGTAAAATGGCAACTTTTTTATTTTATTTTCAATAACACCATGACTAAACAGTTTTGAAAACTAAGCCCACGAAAACGGCATGAAGAACCATGGATCATAATACTGTTCACATTATGTACTTTGATCCCCAAAAAATACCTACAGATAAATCATTTAGTTCAGATTAGACATGTACAACGTTTCTTAAAATGGACGTGGAACTCTAAATAGTGAACTTTTACAAATGTACAAACTGGGGAGTCACGACATAATGGTGTTGCTTTTCACTGCGTTACCAGATGACAGAATTTATCATGTAAATGGAATATTCTTAAACAAATTAGAGCATTTTGAAAATAAAACCAAGTCGTCCCAGAATGCCTTTTGTGTCTAGACAATTTAAAAAGCCTAAATTCAATGTAAGTATTACAACAAAATGGAAGCATAATTAAAGAGGTTCTACATTTTTATTAGATTTTGCTTTACGCTTCAGGACTTCAGGAATGACTGAAATAAAAAGGTTTTGGCATAAAAATCAAAATAAGATTTAACATGTAATATCCAAAATGGATCAGGCTTCTGATAACTTTTGTAGTTTTTTGTTTGTTAAATCATAAAATAAAGTGTTTTAAATGAATTAATCAAATGCGTTATCTAAATATTGAACAATTTAGGCAACAGAGGCAGAATAGGGCAGTTTGAAGCTATGTGGCATGAAGTTTGAGACGTCCAGGGGATGACTGGCAGGATGGGCGAGGGGGTGGGTCTGACCAAGGGCGAGGTCATTCATGTTTGTTAAAATGTGTGTATGTAAATGTTGAGTTGTCTATAAGTTTTTGTATTGTCAAAAAAGTAAAATTAAGTAAATCAAACAGAATATTCTATAGGACATTCGCGTGTGTGTGTGTGTGGTAAGTAGCCTGCTTGAGATACTGCGATTGACATTCACTGAATTTACACTACAGACACCCAACAGGCTGCAGCTCACATTTCTATACAATTTAACAGAAAGTAGCACTTCCACTGAAGGTCTACACAAGATCGCCTAATGTTTACATAGGCATTACACATGCCGTCTGACAGACATCGTCTCCATATAGCATACATACTACTCGTGATGCACTCATAAAGACATTAATACTTCATAAGTGCATGAGAAATGTGTAGTTCAGTAGATGAATAGTTGGGTCAGATGTTATGTCGTGCAAATGTAAACAGGAAGAACGCGTAAAAGGCAGGATGTCCTTCAGCTAACGTTACCCTGGTCTCAAAGGAGGTCGGTGTCACCTTAATTGGGTAGAATGGGCGTGTGGTAATGGCTGGAGCGGAATCAGTGGAACGGGATCAAACACATGGTTTTCGGACGCCATTACATTTGCTCCGTTCCAGCTATTGTTATGAGCCCGTCGTTCCCCTCAGCTGCCTCCACTGCCTGGTCTTTGAAAACATCCCTACATCACAGCCCTTGTGAGTACATCATCAGCCTTGTCCTATTCATTCATTATATACTTTATGCCCCCCAACCCACCCACCCACAACACCACCAACAAAATAAAGTAAATAGATATTTTGTATTTTGATTTATTTGCAATTAGTAAGAGACCAAACATTCTGTCATATCCAAAAGCACTTCCCTATGCTTCGCAAGGTCAGACGTCTGTAGTAGAAGCACAATAGAGTGCAGTAGGGTCCCTCCAGTCAGCTTAGTGCATGACGGACTCTACGTAGTTGCCGGGGAACAGGCCCGTGACTCCGCTACTGATTCCCTCGAACCAGCCATCATCGTTCTTCTTAATGATGTAGATGATGGCTCCCTCCATGAAGCTCAGCTCATCGTTTTTATCCGCAGTGTAGTCGTAGATGGCCACCACTGGAGAGAGGAGAGAGGAGGGGAAAATCGTCAGAGGGAGAGAGAGATACTTAGCAAACTGGATTAGGATGCAACGGGTAAGAAATAGTTGCCTGAAGATTTAACAAATTTACTGAGTGTCAAAATGTGCTTAAGTAGTTGACTGGTTCAGCTTAGTTTAAATAAATCTGTGTGAATTGTATGGTAGGAAGGAGAAGTGAAATAGAGTGGTGTCGGTATTGAGCCTTGAGGAACACCTTTCTGCATGTAGCTCTTGGGCGCCCACTGGGGGTCTCCATCAGCATACGAGTCACTGTACTGAACTACAGCCGCTTCCTCTTCCTCGTAGTCAACTGGTGGCGGTGGAGGAGGGGGAGGAGCTTCATCAAACATGGGCAGGTCATCGGGCGGAGGAGGGGGAGGCGGAGTTGGGGTGTCCGCAACTGCCAAATGGCGATGAGGTAAAGGAAGGGGAGAGAGAATGAGATTAGGAACGCAGCCTGAAACTGGGAGAAACAGTACAATAGTACATTACATTTGGGCTTCGCATGCCACCAAGCCCAACAGTAGAGAAAACCACGCAAAAACCATGCAATCGCGAGAAGAGCAACATGCAGTGGTGTTTGCATGCCAGGCACCGATGGTTAGTCGGTCAAGGACCAAATAAAATGCATGACAGCGAGTTGTCGGCATGCAGATTTTTTATTTTTTTGACCTTTCTTGATTTTGACCTGAGATTCGTTCCTCCAGGTCACTTGTTCAAGTCACTTGTTAAGAGATGTCATTTGGTTACACGCGTCTTTGCCACCAGGGTAATGCTGCACTTGTTTTGAACATTCTATTTCCATTGTCTTCCCATTACATTTTAATTCTCGTCTGGTGTTTATTGTACAAGTACCATTATACAGTTGGCACGGCAGTAGAGAACTTGTGACTATCCTAGAGGGTATTGCAGCTCTATAACCATGAACACACACGGGTCCAATCCCAAATCGACCCTTAAACCATATGCACCTTATGCACTTGTGGAGATATGAGAGGATTTGATTGGAATAAGCAATATGGTGATACTTCCACCTAGCCTATCAGAGTACAAGGTGGAGCTACCACCAGATTGCCTGTACCTGTAAAATCTTCTAAAGATCTCCGCAAGTGCGCAGGGTGTAGGGCTGAGAGCACCATTTGGAAGTGGCCCATCCAGAGCTGCAACTAGTTTCAGTAGAGGGCAGCAGAGAACCCTGTCCTCCTATCAGTCATGTTCCAAAGTAACAACCCTGCTCCAATTTTATATGACACCTTGTGACCCAAGTCCAAGGAAAAACATTTTTCAGGGAAGATTTCGTAACACTTTGCTTCTGTAAATTATTAAAGAATAATTCCTACAAATGAGTACAACGTAATAAACTGCAGCCTGAACAGTCGGTACGGACCTCTGAATCAGACTCTACATTTGTAAACGTGAATCTGATCGTGGAGGCTTACCTGCATAAATCACACATGACCATTTCTGTATTGTACCAAAGGGGAATAAGAGCTCAGATATTCCCAAGGTTGTTGTTAATCAGAGGATGATATGCCATAATGCCATCAACACCCAGGGTACTAAGATGAGTGTGGTTCTGTTTTACTCTTTCGACTGGAAATGACAGCCATAAAATGGTGTTACTTTAATTCTGCCAGTAGCATAAATCTGTTTAACACAGACATAAATCTGTTTAGCAATAGCAGGCTAAGCTTCTTTAGAGTTACATGAAAGCATGCAGACTATTTATCTGTTGATCACACAGTACACACAATATGTTTACATATGTTTAGTCCTTCAATATGGTTTAGTCCTTCAATATGGTTTAGTCCTTCAATATGTTTAGACCTGTTTAGTCCTTCAATATGTTTAGTCCTTCAATATGGTTTAGTCCTTCAATATGTTTAGTCCTTCAATATGTTTAGTCCTTCAATATGTTTAGTCCTTCAATATGTTTAGTCCTGTTTAGTCCTTCAATATGTTTAGTCCTTCAATATGTTTAGTCCTGTTTAGTCCTTCAATAGGTTTAGTCCTTCAATATGTTTAGACCTTCAATATGTTTAGTCCTGTTTAGTCCTTCAATATGTTTAGTCCTTCAATATGTTTAGTCCTGTTTAGTCCTGTTTAGTCCTTCTATGTTTAGACCTTCAATATGTTTAGTCCTGTTTAGTCCTTCAATATGTTTAGACCTTCAATATGTTTAGTCCTGTTTAGTCCTTCAATATGTTTAGTCCTTCAATATGTTTAGTCCTTCAATATGTTTAGTCCTTCAATATGTTTAGACCTTCAATATGTTTAGTCCTGTTTAGTCCTGTTTAGTCCTTCAATATGTTTAGTCCTTCAATATGTTTAGTCCTTCAATATGTTTAGACCTTCAATATGTTTAGTCCTGTTTAGTCCTTCAATATGTTTAGTCTTGTTTAGTCCTTCAATATGTTTAGACCTTCAATATGTTTAGTCCTGTTTAGTCCTTCAATATGTTTAGTCCTTCAATATGTTTAGTCCTTCAATATGTTTAGTCCTTCAATATGTTTAGTCCTTCAATATGTTTAGTCCTGTTTAGTCCTTCCATATGTTTAGTCCTGTTTAGTCCTTCCATATGTTTAGTCCTTCAATATGTTTAGTCCTTCAATATGTTTAGTCCTGTTTAGTCCTTCAATATGTTTAGTCCTTCAATATGTTTAGTCCTGTTTAGTCCTTCAATATGTTTAGTCCTGTTTAGTCCTTCAATATATTGCGTACTTCAATATGTTTAGTCCTGTTTCGTCCTTCAATATGTTTAGTCCTTCAATATGTTTAGTCCTGTTTAGTCCTTCAATATGTTTAGTCCTGTTTAGTCCTTCCATATGTTTAGTCCTTCAATATGTTTAGTCCTGTTTAGTCCTTCAATATGTTTAGTCCTGTTTAGTCCTTCCAAATGTTTAGTCCTTCAATATGTTTAGTCCTGTTTAGTCCTTCAATATGTTTAGTCCTTCAATATATTTAGTCCTGTTTAGTTCTTCAATATGTTTAGTCCTTCAATATGTTTAGTCCTTCAATATGTTTAGTCCTGTTTAGTCCTTCAATAAGTTTAGTCCTTCAATATGTTTAGTCCTTCCATATGTTTAGTCCTGTTTAGACCTTCAATATGTTTAGTCCTGTTTAGTCCTTCAATATGTTTAGACCTTCAATATGTTTAGTCCTTCAATATGTTTAGACCTTCAATATGTTTAGTCCTTCAATATGTTTAGACCTTCAATATGTTTAGTCCTTCAATATGTTTAGTCCTTCAATATGTTTAGTCCTGTTTAGTCCTTCAATATGTTTAGACCTTCAATATGTTTAGACCTTCAATATGTTTAGTCCTGTTTAGTCCTGTTTAGTCCTTCAATATGTTTAGTCCTTCAATATGTTTAGACCTTCAATATGTTTAGACCTTCAATATGTTTAGACCTTCAATATGTTTAGTCCTGTTTAGTCCTTCAATATGTTTAGTCCTT
Source organism: Oncorhynchus clarkii lewisi (assembly GCF_045791955.1). Taxonomy (NCBI): domain Eukaryota; kingdom Metazoa; phylum Chordata; class Actinopteri; order Salmoniformes; family Salmonidae; genus Oncorhynchus; species Oncorhynchus clarkii. The sequence continues at coordinate 7,850 of NW_027258912.1, read as the reverse complement.
CAATATGTTTAGTCCTTCAATATGTTTAGTCCTGTTTAGTCCTTCCATATGTTTAGTCCTGTTTAGTCCTTCCATATGTTTAGTCCTTCAATATGTTTAGTCCTTCAATATGTTTAGTCCTGTTTAGACCTTCAATATGTTTAGACCTTCAATATGTTTAGTCCTGTTTAGTCCTTCAATATGTTTAGTCCTTCAATATGTTTAGACCTTCAATATGTTTAGTCCTTCAATATGTTTAGACCTTCAATATGTTTAGACCTTCAATATGTTTAGTCCTGTTTAGTCCTTCAATATGTTTAGTCCTTCAATATGTTTAGACCTTCAATATGTTTAGTCCTTCAATATGTTTAGTCCTTCAATATGTTTAGTCCTTCAATATGTTTAGTCCTTCAATATGTTTAGTCCTGTTTAGTCCTTCAATATGTTTAGTCCTTCAATATGTTTAGACCTTCAATATGTTTAGTCCTTCAATATGTTTAGACCTTCAATATGTTTAGTCCTTCAATATGTTTAGTCCTGTTTAGACCTTCAATATGTTTAGTCCTTCAATATGTTTAGACCTTCAATATGTTTAGTCCTTCAATATGTTTAGTCCTGTTTAGACCTTCAATATGTTTAGTCCTTCAATATGTTTAGTCCTTCAATATGTTTAGTCCTTCAATATGTTTAGTCCTTCAATATGTTTAGTCCTTCAATATGTTTAGTCCTGTTTAGTCCTTCAATATGTTTAGTCCTTCAATATGTTTAGTCCTGTTTAGTCCTTCAATATGTTTAGTCCTTCAATATGTTTAGACCTTCAATATGTTTAGTCCTTCAATATGTTTAGTCCTTCAATATGTTTAGTCCTGTTTAGTCCTTCAATATGTTTAGTCCTTCAATATGTTTAGTCCTGTTTAGTCCTTCAATATGTTTAGTCCTTCAATATGTTTAGTCCTTCAATATGTTTAGTCCTTCAATATGTTTAGTCCTTCAATATGTTTAGTCCTGTTTAGTCCTTCAATATGTTTAGTCCTGTTTAGTCCTTCAATATGTTTAGTCCTGTTTAGTCCTTCAATATGTTTAGTCCTTCAATATGTTTAGTCCTTCAATATGTTTAGTCCTTCAATATGTTTAGTCCTGTTTAGTCCTGTTTAGTCCTTCAATATGTTTAGTCCTGTTTAGTCCTTCAATATGTTTAGTCCTGTTTAGTCCTTCAATATGTTTAGTCCTGTTTAGTCCTGTTTAGTCCTTCAATATGTTTAGTCCTGTTTAGTCCTGTTTAGTCCTTCAATATGTTTAGTCCTGTTTAGTCCTGTTTAGTCCTGTTTAGTCCTTCAATATGTTTAGTCCTGTTTAGTCCTGTTTAGTCCTTCAATATGTTTAGTCCTTCAATATGTTTAGACCTTCAATATGTTTAGTCCTTCAATATGTTTAGTCCTTCAATATGTTTAGTCCTTCAATATGTTTAGTCCTTCAATATGTTTAGTCCTGTTTAGTCCTTCAATATGTTTAGTCCTGTTTAGTCCTTCAATATGTTTAGACCTTCAATATGTTTAGTCCTTCAATATGTTTAGTCCTTCAATATGTTTAGTCCTGTTTAGTCCTTCAATATGTTTAGTCCTGTTTAGTCCTTCAATATGTTTAGACCTTCAATATGTTTAGTCCTTCAATATGTTTAGTCCTTCAATATGTTTAGTCCTGTTTAGTCCTTCAATATGTTTAGTCCTGTTTAGTCCTTCAATATGTTTAGACCTTCAATATGTTTAGTCCTTCAATATGTTTAGTCCTTCAATATGTTTAGTCCTGTTTAGTCCTTCAATATGTTTAGTCCTGTTTAGTCCTTCAATATGTTTAGACCTTCAATATGTTTAGTCCTTCAATATGTTTAGTCCTTCAATATGTTTAGTCCTGTTTAGTCCTTCAATATGTTTAGTCCTGTTTAGTCCTTCAATATGTTTAGACCTTCAATATGTTTAGTCCTTCAATATGTTTAGTCCTTCAATATGTTTAGTCCTTTTAGTCAATATGTTTAGTCCTTTTAGTCCTTCAATATGTTTAGACCTTCAATATGTTTAGACCTTCAATATGTTTAGTCCTTCAATATGTTTAGTCCTGTTTAGTCCTTCAATATGTTTAGTCCTTCAATATGTTTAGTCCTGTTTAGTCCTGTTTAGTCCTTCAATATGTTTAGTCCTTCAATATGTTTAGTCCTTCAATATGTTTAGACCTTTTAGTCCTGTTTAGTGTTTAGTCCTTCAATATGTTTAGTCCTTTTAGTCCTGTTTAGTCCTTCAATATGTTTAGTCCTTCAATATGTTTAGACCTTCAATATGTTTAGTCCTTCAATATGTTTAGTCCTGTTTAGTCCTTCAATATGTTTAGACCTTCAATATGTTTAGTCCTTTTAGTCAATATGTTTAGTCCTGTTTAGTCCTTCAATATGTTTAGTCCTTCAATATGTTTAGTCCTTCAATATGTTTAGTCCTTCAATATGTTTAGACCTTCAATATGTTTAGTCCTGTTTAGTCCTTCAATATGTTTAGTCAATATGTTTAGTCTTCAATATGTTTAGTCCTTCAATATGTTTAGTCCTGTTTAGTCCTTCAATATGTTTAGTCCTGTTTAGTCCTTCAATATGTTTAGTCCTTCAATATGTTTAGTCCTGTTTAGTCCTTCAATATGTTTAGTCCTGTTTAGTCCTTCAATATGTTTAGACCTTCAATAGGTTTAGTCCTTCAATATGTTTAGTCCTTCAATATGTTTAGTCCTGTTTAGTCCTTCAATATGTTTAGTCCTGTTTAGTCCTTCAATATGTTTAGTCCTGTTTAGTCCTGTTTAGTCCTTCAATATGTTTAGTCCTGTTTAGTCCTGTTTAGTCCTTCAATATGTTTAGTCCTGTTTAGTCCTGTTTAGTCCTGTTTAGTCCTTCAATATGTTTAGTCCTGTTTAGTCCTGTTTAGTCCTTCAATATGTTTAGTCCTTCAATATGTTTAGTCCTGTTTAGTCCTTCAATATGTTTAGTCCTGTTTAGTCCTTCAATATGTTTAGTCCTGTTTAGTCCTTCAATATGTTTAGTCCTTCAATATGTTTAGTCCTTCAATATGTTTAGTCCTTCAATATGTTTAGTCCTTCAATATGTTTAGTCCTGTTTAGTCCTTCAAATATGTTTAGTCCTTCAATATGTTTAGTCCTTCAATATGTTTAGTCCTTCAATATGTTTAGTCCTTCAATATGTTTAGTCCTGTTTAGTCCTTCAATATGTTTAGTCCTTCAATATGTTTAGTCCTTCAATATGTTTAGTCCTGTTTAGTCCTGTTTAGTCCTGTTTAGTCCTGTTTAGTCCTGTTTAGTCCTTCAATATGTTTAGTCCTGTTTAGTCCTTCAATATGTTTAGTCCTGTTTAGTCCTTCAATATGTTTAGTCCTTCAATATGTTTAGTCCTTCAATATGTTTAGTCCTGTTTAGTCCTGTTTAGTCCTGTTTAGTCCTGTTTAGTCCTGTTTAGTCCTTCAATATGTTTAGTCCTTCAATATGTTTAGTCCTGTTTAGTCCTTCAATATGTTAGAATATGTTTAGTCCTGTTTAGTCCTTCAATATGTTTAGTCCTTCAATATGTTTAGAATATGTTTAGTCCTTCAATATGTTTAGTCCTTCAATATGTTTAGTCCTTCACCTTCAGTTTAGTCCTTCAATATGTTTAGACCTTCAATATGTTTAGACCTTCAATATGTGCCGCTCATTCTGTGATTTGTTTTGTGGGTGAAATTATACCACACAGCGCCTTCGACAGACCACTTGACTTTTTCCACATTTTGTTACATTACAACCTTATTCTAAAATTGATTACATGTTTGTTTTTTTGCAATGTAAACACAATAACCCCATAATGACAAAGTGAAAACTGGTTTGAGTAATGTTTGCAAAATAAAAACAGAAATACCTCATTTACATAAGTATTAAGACCCCTTTGCTATGAGACTTGAAATTGAGCTCAGGTACATCCTGTTTCAGTTGATCATCCTAGAGATGTTTCTACAACTTGATTGGAGTCCAACTGTGATAAATTAAATTGATTGGATATGATTTGGAAAGGCCCACACCTGTCTGTCTATATAAGGTCCCACAGTTGACGGTGCATGTCAGAGCAAAAACCAAGCCATGAGGTCAAAGGAATTGTCCGTAGAGCTCAGAGACAGGATTGTGTCGAGCCACAGATCTGGGGAAGGGTATCAAAAACAAATGTCTGCAGCATTGAAGGTCCCCAAGAACACAGTGGCCTCCATCATTCTTAAATGGAAGAAGTTTAGAACCACCAAGACTCTTCCTAGAGCTGGCCGCATGGCCAAACTGAGCAATCGGGGGAGAAGGGCCTTGGTCAGGGAGGTGACCAAGAACCCAATGGTCACTCTTACAGAGCTTTAGAGCTCCTCTGTGGAGATGGGAGAACCTTCCAGTTGGACAACCATCTCTGCAGCACTCCAACAATCAGGCCTTTATGGTAGAGTGGCCAGACAGAAGCCTCTCCTCAGTAAAAGGCACATGACAGCCCACTTGGAGTCTGCCAAAAGGCACCTAAAGGACTCTCAGAACATGACAAACAAGATTATCTGGTCTGATGAAACCAAGATTGAACTCTTTGGCCTGAATGCCAAGTGTCACGTCTGGAGGAAACCTGGCACCATCCCTACGGTGAATCATGGTGGTGGCAGCATCATGCTGTGAGGATGTTTTTCAGTGGCAGGGACTGGGAGACTAGTCAGGATCGAGGCAAAGATGAACGAAGCAAAGTACAGAGAGATCCTTGATGAAAACCTGCTCCAGAGTGACTCGATGCTGTAATCGCTTTAACAAACCTGAGAAAGCTTGAGAGGATCTGCAGAGAAGAATTGGAGAAACACCCCATATAAATCAAATCAAATGTATTTATATAGCTCTTCGTACATCAGCTGATATCTCAAAGTGCTGTACAGAAACCCAGCCTAAAACCCCAAACAGCAAGCAATGCAGGTGTAGAAGCACGGTGGCTAGGAAAAACTCCTTAGAAAGGCCAAAACCTAGGAAGAAACCTAGAGAGGAACCAGGCTATGAGGGGTGGTCAGTCCTCTTCTGGCTGTGCCACGCTTGTAGCGTCATACCCAAGAAGACTCGAGGCTGTAATCACTGCAAATGTGCTTCAACAAAATACTGAGTAAAGGGTCTGAATACTTATGTAAATGTGATATTTCAGGTTTTGTTTATTTCATAAATGAGCAAAAAATGTAAAAACATTTTTTTTTGCTTTGTCATTATGGGGTATTGTGATGTCATTATGGGGTATTGTATACATTCTCCTGAATAATCTTGGAATGGAGCCACTTTTTACAGTATTTGTCCTCAGTATCTGCATAGCGGAGAAAGCAATGGGTGTCAATGGCAATAAGCATCTGTCTGAGAATACTATTCATTAACACAGACAATAGATAAGAGCTGTCTACTGCACAGGACAGACAGATGGGCAGGACAGACAGACAGGCAGGACAGTTGAGTGAACAGGCACAAAGCATGCTGTGTGTGATTGACAGATGGGGGTTGTTCTACTCAGATTTATGGGAAAAGGGTGAGTGATCGATCTGGGGAACAGGGAGAGTGATCTGGGGAACAGAGAGAGTGATCTGGGGAACAGAGAGAGTGTGTGCTGGGCCTGTGGACTTACTGTTCTCCTGCACCCTGGCCACAAAGCCTGTCAGAGGTATCTGTGGAGTCAGCTGGGGCATGGGGGGAGGAGGGGCAGCTATAGCCACGGGAAGCCCCCCCACACATACCGAACGAAAGAGAGAAATCAAGGATATAAAGTAGACAGAGAGGACAGAGAGAAGGACGAGAGAAACAGATATCAGTCACCAATAGAGGAAAATATTATCCCGACCCAAGTCAACAGGAAACAGAGTACCCCGACCCAAGTCAACAGGAAACAGAGTGCCCCTACCCAAGTCAACAGGAAACAGAGTACCCCGACACAAGTCAACAGGAAACAGAGTACCCCAACCCAAGTCAACAGGAAACAGAGTAACCCAACCCAAGTCAACAGGAAACAGAGTACCCCTACACAAGTCAACAGGAAACAGAGTACTCCGACCCAAGTCAACAGGAAACAGAGTGCCTCTACCCAAGTCAATGCAATACTATCATTGCAAGAATTAAGAGACACACACATTGCAAGGTTAGTCATGAGTTTTGTGCACTTCTACAAGGAAATTAGTTTAATATGTAATGTGTACAAATCTATGCTTGTGGTTTTTAGTTCAGGGAGGCCAGAGACTGAGTCCAGGTTTCCCAAGGTATTTGATTGTTGTACAGACTGAGGGATTATACAGAGATTAGGTTTGATTGTTGTACAGACTGAGGGATTATACAGAGATTAGGTTTGATTGTTGTACAGACTGAGGGATTATACAGAGATTAGGTTTGATTGTTGTACAGACTGAGGGATTATACAGAGATTAGGTTTGATTGTTGTACAGACTGAGGGATTATACAGAGATTAGGTTTGATTGTTGTACAGACTGAGGGATTATACAGAGATTAGGTTTGATTATTGTCACGTTGCCAGTTCCTGCTCCTAATCCTAATCTGAATGAGATGATTGTAGCGTCGCTGTACAGCTGTCTGCAACCCTACTGCCCCTGGCTTTCAATGAACCGAGTTACGTTCACAAACCGTGGCGTGAAGAGTGCCACCCATAGAAATATAATCAATGAGGCCTTCAAACCTCTAATCCTGGCCATTTGACTGGACAACTCATGGGTACACTCACAATGGCTGCCGGTCCACCCAGTATGTCATCATTGACTCTATTTCTATGGTGCCACCATTTTAAAATAAACAGCTGACCTTAGAGATGGTCAGGGTCAAGTAACTCATCACAGCAGGGGTCCCTCTAGCTACAGTAGCATGTTGCAATTGTCCGCACTGATGTCTAAATGCATATTTTGTCTAATCATAGACGGCTTGATGTTTCTGTCTGAAATTAAATAAAAAATGTATTTTTTATTTTTTACATGAATAGATAAGATAGGGGCCAATATTTAATCTTTTCAAATTCCACCCCTAGAAAGGCTACTGCTAATGCTGTTTTAAAATGGCTGTTAATCTACAGGCTTGAGGTCAACCCCATGTCTAAATCAGGATCTTTTACTGAAGGAAGCGCGCCATGCCGTTATAAATGCTTGGATAAGTGGTTCATTAGCAGCTGCAGAAACTCTTATAAATGCTTGGATAAGTGGTTCATTAGCAGTTGCAGAAACTCTTATAAATGCTTGGATAAGTGGTTCATTAGCAGCTGCAGAAACTCTTATAAATGCTTGGATAAGTGGTTCATTAGCAGCTGCAGAAACTCTTATATATGCTTGGATAAGTGGTTCATTAGCAGTTGCAGAAACTCTTATAAATGCTTGGATAAGTGGTTCATTAGCAGTTGCAGAAACTCTTATAAATGCTTGGATAAGTGGTTCATTAGCAGCTGCAGAAACTCTTATATATGCTTGGATAAGTGGTTCATTAGCAGTTGCAGAAACTCTTATAAATGCTTGGATAAGTGGTTCATTAGCAGTTGCAGAAACTCTTATATATGCTTGGATAAGTGGTTCATTAGCAGTTGCAGAAACTCTTATATATGCTTGGATAAGTGGTTCATTAGCAGCTGCAGAAACTCTTATATATGCTTGGATAAGTGGTTCATTAGCAGCTGCAGAAACTCTTATATATGCTTGGATAAGTGGTTCATTAGCAGTTGCAGAAACTCTTATAAATGCTTGGATAAGTGGTTCATTAGCAGTTGCAGAAACTCTTATAAATGCTTGGATAAGTGGTTCATTAGCAGCTGCAGAAACTCT
>NW_027258911.1:0-47937 GCF_045791955.1 Oncorhynchus clarkii lewisi | reverse complement strand
CTTTAATGAAAGCACACACACACACACACACACACACACACACACACACACACATCAAATCAGTGGCCGTTCACTCTCTCTCGTCTAAAGGATATTGTAAATGCAGATTCTGGGATATTTTACTGCCATTACAGGTCCTGTTGTAACTAAACAGTCTGGGATATTTTACTGCCAGTACAGGTCCTGTTGTAACTAAACAGATTCTGGGATATTTTACTGCCATTACAGGTCCTGTTGCAACTAAACATGCTGATCTGCTCATATCTCTATTTATATATTTGTTAATAGTTCACAAACGTAAAGATACCTGTCTCCCGTTTGTTTAAACAAATGCACAAACTGGGATATTTCCTGTTTTTGGATGTGAAGGATGTGAATCGAGTTGAAGAAGCTGCTATTCGTGGAGGTGAAGGGGCTGCTATTCGTGGAGGTCAAGGGGCTGTTATTAGGGGAGGTGAAGGGGCTGCTATTAGGGGAGGTGAAGGGGCTGCTATTAGGGGAGGTGAAGGGGCTGCTATTCGTGGAGGTGAAGGGGCTGTTATTAGGGGAGGTGAAGGGGCTGCTATTAGGGGAGGTGAAGGGGCTGCTATTAGGGGAGGTGAGGGGCTGCTATTAGGGGAGGTGAAGGGCTGCTATTAGGGGAGGTGAAGGCCTGCTATTAGGGGAGGTGAAGGGGCTGCTATTAGGGGAGGTGAAGGGGCTGCTATTAGGGGAGGTGAAGGGGCTGCTATTAGGGGAGGTGAAGGGGCTGCTATTAGTAGAGGTGAAGGGATATGGATGGGTTAGGGATAGGGATAGGGATAGGGATAGGTATAGGGATAGGTTAGGGATGGGTTAGGAATAGGGATTGGTTAGGGATAGGGATGGGTTAGGGATAGGGATAGGGATATGGATAGGGATAGGGATAGGTTAGGGATAGGGATAGGGATGGGTTAGGGATAGGGATAGGGATAGGGATGGGTTAGGGATGGGGATAGGGATAGGGATATGGATAGGGATAGGGATAGGGATAGGGATAGGGATAGGGATAGGGATAGGGATGGGTTAGGGATAGGGATAGGGATAGGGATAGGTTAGGGATAGGGATAGGGATAGGGATGGGTTAGGGATAGGGAAGGGATAGGAATAGGTTAGGGATAGGGATAGGGATAGGGATGGGTTAGGGATAGGGAAAGGGATAGGGATGGGTTAGGGATAGGGATATGGATAGGGATAGGGATATGGATAGGGATAGGTTAGGGATAGGGATAGGGATAAGGATAGGGATGGGTTAGGGATAGGGATAGGGATAGGGATAGGGATAAGGAATGGATAGGGTTAGGGATAGGGAAGGGATAGGGATGGGTTAGGGATAGGGAAGGGATAGGGAGTCTATTAGTAGAGGTGAAGGGATAGGGAAGGGATATGGATGGGTTAGGGATAGGGATAGGGATAGGGATAGGGATAGGGATGGGTTAGGGAAGGGATAGGGATAGGGATAAGGATAGGGATAGGGAAGGGATAGGGATAGGGATAGGGATAGGGATAGGGATAGGGATAGGGATAGGGATAGGGATGGGTTAGGGATAGGGAAGGGATATGGATAGGGATAGGGATAGGGATAGGGATAGGGATAGGGATAGGGATAGGGATAGGGAAGGGATAAGGAAGGGATAGGGATAGGGATAGGGATAGGGATAGGGATAGGGATGGGTTAGGGGTAGGGATAGGGATAGGGATAGGGATAGGGATAGGGATAGGGATAGGGATAGGGATAAGGAATGGATAGGGTTAGGGATAGGGATAGGGATGGGTTAGGGATAGGGAAGGGCTATGGATGGGTTATGGATAGGGATAGGGATAGGGATAGGGATGGATAGGGAAGGGATATGGATGGGTTAGGGATAGGGAAGTGATAGGGATTCTATTAGTAGAGGTGAAGGGATGCTATTAGTAGAGGTGAAGACAATCTGGGTTATTTATATTTAAAGGCAGAATCTGGGATTACTGCTGTGATTGTAAGATGCAGGCAGGCCAATCATCATCATAATGTTTGTTTGGTTTTGACAGTTTTTCTTTACAATCACTTTGGTACTAATTTCAGAAACTTGTGGTCATTTTTCAAAACTCTAGACACAAAACTCAAAACGGTCATCACTTGTAACACAGGCTGTCCAATGTTTCAAAACATTGCATTGTGCATTCACATCTTTAAAGACACTTTGTACTCGCAGAATCATTGTTTCAAATAACTCATTAATCATGAAATGATAAATGAACATTCATTTAGATCACCCACACACAAGATACCGATAGTTTCACTGTGTAGTTGTTCGTACAATCATTAAATATTGTCGTACAAAATATGTGATACGTGTTTCATTATGCTACTACACGTAAATACATCACTGTAGAAGGACTAGTAGAGAGAATACTACAGACACAGTGGAATCACTGAACAAAATATGAAATGTTTTGATGAAATACAATAAAATCACAACATAAGTTTCTTCGAATTAAAGCAAAAATAATTAGCTACCAAAAAAGCTAAAAACTACAGTAAAACGTCAACTGCAGTGTTCCTCACCTGGCTTACTGTAAAACATCACTGCAGTGTTCCTCGCCTGGCTTACAGTAAAACATCACTGCAGTGTTCTTCGCCTGGCTTACTGTAAAACATCAGCTGCAGTGTTCCTCACCTGGCTTACTGTAAAACATCACTGCAGTGTTCCTCGCCTGGCTTACTGTAAAACATCAGCTGCAGTGTTCCTCACCTGGCTTACTGTAAAACATCACTGCAGTGTTCCTCACCTGGCTTACTGTAAAACATCACTGCAGTGTTCCTCGCCTGGCTTACTGTAAAACATCACTGCAGTGTTCCTCACCTGGCTTACTGTAAAGCATCAGCTGCAGTGTTCCTCACCTGGCATACTGTAAAACATCACTGCAGTGTTCCTCACCTGGCTTACTGTAAAACATCACTGCAGTGTTCCTCACCTGGCTTACTGTAAAACATCACTGCAGTGTTCCTCACCTGGCTTACTGTAAAGCATCAGCTGCAGTGTTCCTCACCTGGCATACTGTAAAACATCACTGCAGTGTTCCTCGCCTGGCTTACTGTAAAGCATCAGCTGCAGTGTTCCTCACCTGGCATACTGTAAAACATCACTGCGGTGTTCCTCGCCTGTCTTACTGTAAAAAGCAAAGCAACGGATTGATTACCGTACTTCTATATTTCCATCAACCCTGTCCTGTGGATTTGGCCACAGGTTCTCATCCACATCACAATGGATGTTTTCATTGGCCAAACATCTTGGGAAGAATCTTCGGGCGAATCCAGACCTGACACTGGTCTGCTGTGGAGTCATTGCATGCGTCATCCCTGGAGAAGGGTGGCTTGTTCGTGAGGGAGCCTATCACTTCCAGCTCCAATCAAAAATTCCTAAATCGGGTTAAAACTTCTCTGGGATATGTGGGACGCTAGCGGTGACCTAACATAATCAATCCGTATGTTGTGATTTAGCTGTAAAGCATTTTTTTTAAATCGGACACGATGGGTAGATTAACAAGATGTTTGTCTTTCATTTGCTGTATTGGACTTGTTAATGTGTGAAAGTTACATATTTCTAAAAAAAAAACATTTTTGAATTTCGCGCACAGGCGTTTTCCGCAAGCGGAACAGTGGTGTGCAGAAGGGCATCTCTTAACGTACAACACCGTAAATAATGCAGACTGTTGTGGAGGCAAAAGGGGGTCGATAGGTGTACCTAATAAAGTGTGAAGTAATGTCAAATCTGAAAAACAAAGTGGTACATGGGACCATAGAAACAGTGTCTGATAAAGAATGATGATGAAATATTACATTCATAGATAATGTAGTCCAATTGGTTCATGTTCCACGGTAATTGGTGTCAATGGATCTCGTTATCCTGAAACTTTCATGATCTAAACATGGAATATTTGTCACGATCATCGTAAGAACATTCGGACCAAAGCGCAGCGTGATATGGGTTCCACATGTTTATTGAGTGAAACACACAAAAACAATAAAGAACGAACCGAAACGTGTAGTAAATGAAATGCTCACAGGCAACTACACATAAACAAGATCCCACAAAACACAGTGGGGAAATTGGCTGCCTAAATATGATCCCCAATCAGAGACAACGATAAACAGCTGCCTCTGATTGAGAACCATACCAGGCCAACATAGAAATAAACACACTAGATCACCCACCCTAGTCACACCCCGACCTAACCAAACTAGAGAATGAAAAGGCTCTCTATGGTCAGGGCGTGACAATATTGTTTGTCAGTTTCCATAAAACTATGCATTTTAAGAGTAATGCAACAGTGACTTATCATTTTGATCAGTTGTAGGAATTGATAGTTAGATCATTGTTAATAAAATGAATAGACAGTCATCTCAGATATAATGTGTGAATTTCATTTTGAAATGGTAATACTTTGATGTTAAGTTGTGTCATTTTGAACAGGTAATTTAAATTATCTTAGCTTTATGTGTATTGCATCGTACGCAATTGGAAAAAAGTGTCCACTGCTTTGAAAAATGACATCAAGGTTCTGCAATGAATGTAAGACAACTGTAATGAAAAAGTTTTCTATCAGCACTCTGCAATTACTGTCGTTTCTTCTCCTGGTGGCGATGTGTGTTTGTGTGCTGGGAGAAAAATGGTGCGGGGAGAAAAAGAAGGTGTGTGTGTGTGTGTGTGCGCCAAGACCCAGAACATGCAATAAAATGAACAGCAGAGTGGTACTCCATGCCTCCCTCCATCCATTCATCAATATGCCAAACTATTACACCCCTCCATCTTGTGTCAAGGCAATCTCCTGGTCTCTATTGCACTGGTGACAGCTGAGAGAGTAAGGGGACATGAGGGACACGGGATAAGATACTGTTTTATTTTACAGGAATATCACACACACACACACACACACACACACACACGCACGCACGCACGCACGCACGCACGCACGCACGCACACACACACACACACACACACACACACACACACACACACACACACACACACACACACACACACACACACACACACGCCTTTGGTGTTACCAGAGCTGCAGTTGGTACTTAAGGGGAACGTTCACCCAGCCCCTCACAGGAATATGAATTGATCACCAGTTCTTCATTTTCTAATGTCATTTTGAGTCTCTCTCCTTCGTTCTCACTTTCTCTCTCCTTCTCTCTCTCTCTCGCCTTCGTTCTCTCTCTTTCCTTCATTCTCTCTCTCTCCTCTCTCTGTCTCTCTCTTTCCTTCTCTCTCTCTACCTTCTCTCTCTATCCTTCTCTCTCTCCTTCTCTCTCTATCATTCTCTCTATCTCTCTCTCTCTCTCTCTCTCTCTCTCTCTCTCTCTCTCTCTCTCTCTCTCTACCTTCTCTCTCTCTCCTTCTCTCTCTATCATTCTCTCTCTCTCTCTCTCTCTCTCTCTCTCTCTCTCTCTCTACCTTCTCTCTCTATATATTTCCTTCTCTCTCTCTTTCTTTCCTTCTCTCTCTCTAACTTCTCTCTCTCTCTCTCTACCTTCTCTCTCTCTCCTCTCTCTCCTCTCTCTCTCCTTCTCTCTCTCTGTGGACTATCTCTATATTTCTTACAAACTGTCTTCAATGTCCTCCTCACTCTTCTCCTCTACCATTCTTACTGATGTTCTGCATCTGTCATCCTGTCACTCCTGTCATGGAAATTAGAGTTTGCCTTCATCAAGAGTGTGATGTATTCAGTCATTTACTGTTCGAGGCCGAATGGAGGCTGATTGAAGACTGCCTGGAGACCGATTGGAGACCGATTGGAGACTGATTGGAGAATGGTTGGAGACTGATTGGAGACCGATTGGAGACTGATTGGAGACCGATTGGAGACTGCATGGAGACTGATTGGAGAATGTGTCATGACGTTGCCCTCCTCGGGTACAGCAAGCCCCATCCCCCTCTCCCTGCCCCCCCGGCCTCATTCAACTAGGCTGCTGGGGTCAGAGAGAGGTCGTAAATTCCTTGGAGGAGATTATCTCCTCATGGCCACACAGTATAGAGACAGAATGAAGTTTCATAGAGAACAAAGGAATTTCTTCCACCTCACAGAACTTGAGGTCCGAACAACATTTATGTTCTGGAGAAGGTACAAAAGATCGTTGAAGAATCCAGCTACGAACTGGTCCGTTTGGTACAACTTGGTAAAAGATGGTGCGGCCACATTACCATAACGCTGTTTATATAATAGCCTCAGATATGAGGTTTACATCTAATTGTTGTATAAGATGAATGAGTGAAGATGATACTGTTTGTAAAATTGTGTAATGTGATTTTGGACTGTTTAATGAAAGAAACTCCAATTCCCTTTGGAGTTTAACTAAATCAGAGGACCGCCCATGAGCCCAGTTATGGTCGAGCATCCTGGGACAGGCCCTTTTCTGCAACTCCTGAATAAAATCCCAACTTTGAGAAATTCTCACCAGACCATGTTTTTCTCCATTACAAGAGGACAAAGGTTGAGACAATTGCTGAATATTTTAACAATCCCACGTGGTTAAGCTCTTAGACTATCGATACCAACAGAATAAGAACAAGTCTTTGATATTAATTACTAGTTTGCAGCTAGCAATTCGGTATCATTGAACACGAAGAACGACATCCGCCGATACATCCATTCTACAGCAACATGAATTAATGTCACTCTGAACTACCCCCTCTAACCACGACAGAGAGAGAGAGAGAGAGAGAGAGAGAGAGAGAGAGAGAGAGGACTCTCCAATAGAAACAAACTTTTCAACACCGATCAAGACGACACACTGAGCGTAAATATATATATTGATTGCAATTGTTCCCGAATGAATGAGCGTTAATGTGCAAAGGATTAGTATTTCATTTGTTATAATTATCAACTCTGTAGTGACTTCTCAGTCGACCCCCACTTCCCTTTTGTCCACCAAGCCGCCATGCCGGTTTAGCCCACTAGGGGCACATTCCCCTATAATTTATTGTAACCATGTTTACTTTGTTTGTTTGTTTATGCATTTCTGTGAATTACTTAGTTAATAAATAAATGATTTAAGACAATTCATGTATGGATGACTCATAGTGAAGACTGGGTTTGTGCAGGTAACCAACAATTTACGACGTTTGGAATGAGACTAACGTGAGGTAAAGTAAATAATTCATTCATTCGAAGACTAATTGATCAGATATAAAATATCTGAACAGTTATATTAGGAAATTACAACTTTGTAATCTGAATATTTTCCTTGGTCCCCCGACTTCCTAGTTAATTACAGTTACATGATTAATCAGTTTAATCGCGTAATACTAATTACAGAGAATCTTTGATACAACAAAGTCTTCATTTAATGATAGTAAAGACACGACAACTGCATGGAGACTGATTGGAGACTGATTGGAGACTGCGTGGAGACTGATTGGAGACTGATTGGAGGCTGATTGGAGACTGCATGGAGGCTGATTGGAGTCTGTTGGAGACTGTTGGAGACTGATTGGAGACTGCATGGAGACTGATTGGAGACTATTGGAGACTGTTTGGAGGCTGATTGGAGACTGCATGGAGGCTGATTGGAGTCTGTTGGAGACTGTTGGAGACTGATTGGAGACTGCATGGAGACTGATTGGAGACTGCATGGAGACTGCATGTAGACTGATTGGAGAATGATTGGAGACTGATTGGAGACTGCATGGAGACTGATTGGAGACTGATTGGAGAATGATTGGAGGCTGCATGGAGACTGATTGGAGACTGATTGGAGACAGATTGGAGGCTGCATGGATACTGGCTGGAGACTACATGGAGACTGATTGGAGACTGATTGGAGGCTGCATGGAGACTGATTGGAGACTGATTGGAGACAGATTGGAGGCTGCATGGAAGATAGGTCCTTTGGAGATGTTCATATTGAAACAGTATCTTGTTTTTTTTTAAGTTCCCGACCCCAAGTTTGAGAACCACTGCTCTAAACTCTCTCTCTGCTTGCTTCCTCTCTCAATATCTACTCTGCTTACTCCTGCATGCATCATAGCCTGTCTCAACCTCACCACTAAGCACCACATCACTGTCCAGTTCAGTAACTCTCTGTAAAGCAAAGGTATTCTGAGAATTTAGTGTTATGAGAATTTACCTCATTTGCACTCACTGTATATAGACTTTGTTTTATTTTGTTCTACTGTATTATTGACTATGTTTTGTTTATTCCATGTGTAACTCTGTGTTGTTGTATGTGTCAAACTGCTTTGCTTTATCTTGGCCAGGTCACAGTTGCAAATGAGAACTTGTTCTTAACTAACCTACCTGGTTAAATAAAGGTGAAAAAAAAAAATATATATATTTTTAAATAGTAGTGTATTTCTTAATCTCCGTTTAACATTAACTTCTTACTTCATCCTTCTAGCTTACTAGCCAGAGCCCTTCACCGCCTCTGCCGGCAGCTAGCCACTAGACTGACTGACATACTGTATGCATCAGAAACTATTTACCAGCTGTCACTCATTCAGAGAGCTGGTTTTTGTTTATTTGGGGCGTGTCTGTAGACACGGCATGAGTCACAGTCTGGCATCTCGCAAAACACACTGTCAGCAGTGTCTCTAGTTGTCTACTTGAGCCGACTTCCTAGCTGGGTTAGTTCATCTCACGTCTCAGGCCCACAGCCTGTGCCTGGAAAAGGCGGAGTTAGACATTTCAGAGGGTGGTGAATGTGCTGCTGAAAGGCAAATCCAGGAGGCAGGCGAACATAACCAACAACCCACTTGTTGTTCGCGAAGAAGCAGGTGTGATTAGAACTCAGTCAGATCAAGAATCTAAGCGTTCTGATCTTTGATCAACGCTGGGATATCTATATATATTTTCAAATTAGAAAATATTCACAAGGTCCTGACCTTGGTGTCCTCATATGTAGTTACGGCCATGGGGACAGGTGTGTCATCGTGACAATGACCACACGAGTAGGCCGTAATTGTAAATAAGAAAGTGTTCTTAACTGAATTGCCTAGTTAAATAAAGGTGAAATAAAAATCAATTAAATGACAAATTAAATGAAGAGCAGCTGCTCACCGAATTCCGACACTGCCAAAACACCAGCTATCCGGGACGACTATCGCAGGTTAATACTCGATCTGATTAAATCTAGTCATAGTCAATCATCAGCCATGTCAGTTCTTTGATGGCCATCTGGTGTTATCAATGTACCACCTTGAAAGATGTAAAACAGCCCATCCGTCATGTATCTAGGTGCATGAAGGAATGAAGAAAATAAATATGAACAGATGCTCCAATAAACTATTTCAGGATTTGAGATCTGTTTATTAGTTTGGGATGAGATCTGTTTATTAGTTTGGGATGAGATCTGTTTATTAGTTTGGGATGAGATCTGTTTATTAGTTTGGGATGAGATCTGTTTATTAGTTTGGGATGAGATCTGTTTATTAGTTTTGGATGAGATCTGCTTATTAGTTTGGGATGAGATCTGTTTATTAGTTTGGGATGAGATCTGTTTATTAGTTTGGGATGAGATCTGTTTATTAGTTTTGGATGAGATCTGTTTATTAGTTTGGGATGAGATCTGTTTATTAGTTTTGGATGAGATCTGTTTATTAGTTTGGGATGAGATCTGTTTATTAGTTTGGGATGAGATCTGTTTATTAGTTTGGGATGAGATCTGTTTATTAGTTTGGGATGAGATCTGTTTATTAGTTTGGGATGAGATCTGTTTATTTGGGATGAGATCTGTTTATTAGTTTGGGATGAGATCTGTTTATTAGTTTGGGATGAGATCTGTTTATTAGTTTGTGATGAGATCTGTTTATTAGTTTGGGGTGAGATCTGTTTATTAGTTTGGGATGAGATCTGTTTATTAGTTTGGGATGAGATCTGTTTATTTGGGATGAGATCTGTTTATTAGTTTGGGATGAGATCTGTTTATTAGTTTGGGATGAGATCTCTTAATTAGTTTGTGGAGCATCACCAAAATCACCATTGAAAGAATAAAACATGAATATGCAAAATGTTGTTTTTGCTTAATTTTGTTGAGATGTTTCAGTTGGATAAATTAAGTTAAAAACACTTGTGGGTTTTTTGTACTACGTATTTACACTGAAGAAAACCATAAAATCAAGAGAGGAGGGGAGGAGGAGGAGGGGTAGATGAGGAGGACAGGATGAGTGTAATCGGTCTGGGTGAAGCTGGTGGAGGAGGGTGGTAGATGAGGAGGACAGGATGAGTGTAATCGGTCTGGGTGAAGCTGGTGCAGAGGAGGAGGGGTAGATGAGGAGGACAGGATGAGTGTAATCGGTCTGGGTGAAGCTGGTGGAGGAGGGTGGTAGATGAGGAGGACAGGATGAGTGTAATCGGTCTGGGTGAAGCTGGTGGAGGAGGAGGAGGGGTAGATGAGGAGGACAGGATGAGTGTAATCGGTCTGGGTGAAGCTGGTGGAGGAGGGTGGTAGATGAGGAGGACAGGATGAGTGTAATCGGTCAGGGTGAAGCTGGTGGAGGAGGAGGAGGGGTAGATGAGGAGGACAGGATGAGTGTAATCGGTCTGGGTGAAGCTGGTGCAGAGGAGTCAGGCGCAGGACAGCAGAGATGAGTAATACACATAATTTTACTCAAGATACACAAATACAATACGAATATACCTAGCCCACAATATGGACCGTACATACAACAAACAATTACTCACAAACAAACATGGGGGAACAGAGGGTTAAATAGGGATTGAAACCAGGTGTGTAAGACAAAGACAAAGCCAATGGAAAATGAAAAGTGGATCGGCGATGGCTAGAAGGTCGGTGACGTCGACCGCCGAACGTCGCCCGAACAAGGAGAGGGACCGACTTCGGACGGACGTCGTGACAACGAGGAGGGCAGAGGCTGAATCAGATATCTGATAGATGTAAACTTTTAACTTTTGTGTTCCTCGTCTCATTCCCTCAAGTTTTTATTTGCTGTTGGTGAAGATGCGTATCGCTCAGGTCCATAGCCTCTTGAAAAAAACTAATCCCCATTGTGTGTTTTGTCTGAAGAATGTCTGCCTCTCTGTCTGTCAACAATCAGGAACAACGTTTACTGTGGGATTGGAAAAAGAGACAATGAACCAATGATTTTACTAGGTATTGCATTTAGGTATATACAATGAGGTGTGTTGGATTCTGATGCACAGCAATATGCACATAACATTCACAGACACAACCACACACACACACACACACACACACACACACACACATACACACCACACCGTACACACACACAGACAGACACACACACACACCACACACAGACACACCACACACATACACACCACACCACAGACACACACACACCACACACACACACACACACACACACACCACACACACACACACACACACACACACACACACACACACACACACACACACACACCACACACACCACACACACACCACACACACACAGACAGACACACACACACACCACACACAGACACACCACACACATACACACCACACCACAGACACACACACAACACACACACACACACACACACACACCACACACACACACACACACAGACACACCACACACACACACAGACAGACACACACACACACCACACACACAGACACACCACACACATACACACCACACCACAGACACACACACACCACACACACACACCACACACACACACCACACACACACACCACACACACACACCACACACACACACCACACACAGACACCACACACACACACCACACACACAGACACACCACACACATACACACCACACCACAGACACACACACACCACACACACACACCACACACACACACCACACACATACACACCACACCACAGACACACACACACCACACACACACACCACACACACACACCACACACACACACCACACACATACACACCACACCACAGCCACACACACACCACACACACCACAGCCACACACACACCACACACACACAACAGGATAAATAAAAGTAGAACTGCAGTTAGCCTCGAGGTCAGAGCATTGGGCAAGTAACTGAAAGGTCTCTGGTTTGAATACTGGAGCTAACAAGGTGAAACATCTGTCACTGTGCCCTTGAGCAAGGCGTTTAACCTTAATTGCTCCAGGTGCCCTGTACAAGGGTGACCTTGGCTGTGACCCCACTCTCTGCGGGCGTCTCAGGGCCGAGTTTGGATAGGATGACCCTGGCTGTGACCCCACTCTCTGCGGGCGTCTCAGGGCCGAGTTTGGATAGGATGACCCTGGCTGTGACCCCACTCTCTGCGGGCGTCTCAGGGCCGAGTTTAGATAGGCAAGAAACACATTTCCATCACACACGTGTGATGTAACAGGACAAATATAAACACTTCCCTCCAAGTGATTTTATTATTATTCACAAATCTCTTAGTAGATAAAACAACGTGTCAGTGAACAGATAAAAACAACGGTAAAACTGTAGAACTTTGATCAGCCTCCCAAACAGATCCCTATTCCCTTTCTAGTGCACTTCTTTGGACCAGGATCCATAGGGAAAAGGGTGCCATTTGGGACAAACCCTTGGTATAAGTTTCTCTTTGAAACGTCACGAAGCACGATGACATTTTTTGGAGGGATAACTCTCCCCAAAGTCTTGCTCTAATCTACCTTTTTTTTCCCCCCAGAAACTCATTTTCTCAAATTCCCTTTTTTTTGGTGCTGGCACGGCTGTCTAGGCTGACACTCCTCGTGATGTGGAGTGACTTTAATAAGCACTGGACTTGAGTTCCAAATGGCTCCCTATTCCTTATTTAGTGCACTACTTTTAACCAGGAACCCCTCTCTGAAGCTGAGTGATAAGCATATAGTCAGCTCCATCAGAGGACTTATATTATCTAAATCTCCAATATGTGATGAATCTGAACAAACCAAATATTCTCCGGGGCAATTTTCTTGGTGCATAATGTGCAATTTAATATACTCCATGTTGGATTCATTTGTTACATTGCATGAAATGTTAAAGTGATAAATTGTCTTTCAACCAAAATAATGGACCTTGATGAATGCAGAACGTCAGCTAAGTGGACTGGCAGTAGGTAGGTTTCCATCCAATTGGAGACAGACATCCATGCGAATACTCTAAAATCTGCATTTAAAAAAGTATAATGTGATTCGTCACAGTAGAATAGTAGAATGTGTTACGTCACAGTAGAATAGTAGAATGTGTTACGTCACAGTAGAATGTGATACGTCACAGTAGAATAGTAGAATGTGTTACGTCACAGTAGAATAGTAGAATGTGTTACGTCACAGTAGAATAGTAGAATGTTTTACGTCACAGTAGAATAGTAGAATGTGATACATCACAGTAGAATAGTAGAATGTGTTACGTCACAGTAGAATAGTAGAATGTGTTACGTCACAGTAGAATAGTAGAATGTGTTACGTCACAGTAGAATAGTAGAATGTGTTACGTCACAGTAGAATAGTAGAATGTGTTACGTCACAGTAGAATAGTAGAATGTGATACATCACAGTAGAATAGTAGAATGTGTTACGTCACAGTAGAATAGTAGAATGTGTTACGTCACAGTAGAATGTGATACGTCACAGTAGAATAGTAGAATGTGTTACGTCACAGTAGAATAGTAGAATGTGTTACGTCACAGTAGAATAGTAGAATGTTTTACGTCACAGTAGAATAGTAGAATGTGATACATCACAGTAGAATAGTAGAATGTGTTACGTCACAGTAGAATAGTAGAATGTGTTACGTCACAGTAGAATAGTAGAATGTGTTACGTCACAGTAGAATAGTAGAATGTTTTACGTCACAGTAGAATAGTAGAATGTTTTACGTCACAGTAGAATAGTCGACTGTGTTACGTCACAGTAGAATAGTAGAATGTGTTACGTCACAGTAGAATAGTAGAATGTGTTACGTCACAGTAGAATAGTAGAATGTGTTACGTCACAGTAGAATAGTAGAATGTGATACGTCACAGTAGAATAGTAGAATGTGTTACGTCACAGTAGAATAGTAGAATGTGTTACGTCACAGTAGAATGTGATACGTCACAGTAGAATAGTAGAATGTGTTACGTCACAGTAGAATAGTAGAATGTGATACGTCACAGTAGAATAGTAGAATGTGTTACGTCACAGTAGAATGTGTTACGTCACAGTAGAATAGTAGAATGTGATACGTCACAGTAGAATAGTAGAATGTGTTACGTCACAGTAGAATAGTAGAATGTGTTACGTCACAGTAGAATAGTAGAATGTGTTACGTCACAGTAGAATAGTAGAATGTGATACGTCACAGTAGAATGTGATACGTCACAGTAGAATAGTAGAATGTGTTACGTCACAGTAGAATAGTAGAATGTGTTACGTCACAGTAGAATAGTAGAATGTGTTACGTCACAGTAGAATAGTAGAATGTGTTACGTCACAGTAGAATAGTAGAATGTGTTACGTCACAGTAGAATAGTAGAATGTGTTACGTCACAGTAGAATAGTAGAATGTGTTACGTCACAGTAGAATAGTAGAATGTGATACGTTACAGTAGAATAGTAGACTGTGTTACGTCACAGTAGAATAGTAGAATGTGTTACGTCACAGTAGAATAGTAGAATGTGTTACGTCACAGTAGAATAGTAGAATGTTTTACGTCACAGTAGAATAGTAGAATGTGTTACGTCACAGTAGAATAGTAGAATGTGTTACGTCACAGTAGAATAGTAGAATGTGTTACGTCACAGTAGAATAGTAGAATGTGTTACGTCACAGTAGAATAGTAGAATGTGATACGTCACAGTAGAATAGTAGAATGTGTTACGTCACAGTAGAATAGTAGAATGTGATACGTCACAGTAGAATAGTAGAATGTTTTACGTCACAGTAGAATAGTAGAATGTGTTACGTCACAGTAGAATAGAAGAGGGCAGTTCGCCCTTCACCGGTTCATAGTACGCCTGTACTCGGGTTGATTAACGTACAGAGGCTTTGTGCCTCTGGATGAAGAGAAGGGAGTCACAGAGTAACATGACTGTGAGTAGGAGGACAAGCTTTCTAAGAATTAGTCATACAGACATATGTTTTATGAACATGTTAATGAACTACAGTACACTTGACTCATTAGCACCCGTACATATGTACGCTTGACAAGGGCCGTTGAAACATCAAACGCATAAAGGAACCATGTCATTATGTTTCCCTGCCTCTTTTTCATCTGTGGCCCTGTCAATACTGCGGAAACACAACAGGCCCAGCGTCGTCCGGGTTACGGTTTGGCCAGGGTTTGGCCGTCATTGTAAATAAGAATTTGTTCTTAAAACTGACTTGCCTAGATAATTTAATTATGTAATGGATATTAAACTCTATCTACATCAGGCGATAGCCTGGCCCCAGATCAGTTTGTGTTGTAAAGCAAGATCCTATGGTTGACAGCCTGGCCCCAGATCAGTATGTGTTGTATAGCCAGCTCCTATGGTTGACAGCCTGGCCCCAGATCAGTTTGGTCCTATGGTCATTGTTATTCCGTACAGGCACAACAAATAGATCTTTGGCATTTCTGTCTGTCAGATAACAGTGTACTGATAATCAATCATATCAATATATATCAATCACATATGTCTTTTTGACAGATAAGTTAATAAGCCCCCCCCCTCTCTCTCTCTTTCTCTCTCTCTCTCTCCCTGCTCTCTCTCTCCCTGCTCTCTCTCCCTGCTCTCTCTCTCTCTCTCTCTCCCTGCTCTCTCTCTCTCTCTCTCTCTCTCTCTCTCTCTCTCTCTCTCTCTCTCTCTCTCTCTCTCTCTCTCTCTCTCATCCATCTGATTGATGCAGATTGATGGTCCCGACAGAGAATGCTCTAAGATGATTAGTTGTGATGGACAGTGTATCTCAGATGTAATCCAATCAGATGCCTCGTCCGAGCCTGTCTGCCTGAATCCACGGTCCTATGAGTGACGTGACCATATTTCAAACTGTCTGCTACACGCCCTGTAAAACTACCCATGACACCTACCCCTCTCACGGGCAAGAGAGACATTATATGACCTTTCGTAGAGGTATTGGGTATTCGATAAGGTACCCTATTCCCTATGTAGTGCGTTACTATAGACTAGAGCCCTACGAGTACAGTGGCTCCATAAGGGACAGGGTCCAATTTGGGACACAAAGTATGTTTCTGACACTTTTTAATATTCTCCGCAAAAATGGACAATGAAATATTGGTCTGAGACTGATGCACAGGAAATTACATTGCAGATGACGCAGATGTTAGAATTAAGATCTACCTCTCCCATTTTCTATCCAATATAACCTAGTATTAGACATGATCTACCTCTCCCATTTTAAATCCAATATAACCTAGTATCAGACATGATGTACCTCTCCAATTTTCTATCCAATATATCCTAGAATTAGACATGATGTACCTCTCCAATTTTATATCCAATATATCCTAGAATTAGACATGATGTACCTCTCCCATTTTCTATCCAATATAACCTAGTATCAGACATGATGTACCTCTCCCATTTTCTATCCAATATAACCTAGTAATAGACAGGATGTACCTCTCCCATTTTAAATCACTATAACCTAGTATAGTATTCTGTATAAATCAGACGTTAAACGTCTGTGAATGTATGGAGCCCTGATTCTGGGTGAAACCATTCAGTAATGGAGTAGCGGGTGAAAGGTAATCTTATCAGAACGTTTCCAGGTACACGTTTGCCTTTGTGTGTTTGTGTGTGTGTATTCTTGCGTGCATTTGTCAGTCCGTGCATTCATCTGTGTTCGTTCCTGTGTAGGTTGTTTCCTGTGTATGACAGAGAGAGTTAAAAACCCTAAGCCATGAGCAGGTTTACCACCAGTCATCGTCAAAACATTTAAAATAATGAATGTTAATAATGTTAGTTAAGAACAAATTCTTATTTACAATGACGCCTACCAAAAGGCAAAAGGCCTCCTGCAGGGACAGGAGGCAGGAATTGAAAAATAAATAAATAAAATATAGGACAATACAATAGTACATAAAGAGAGACCTAGACAACAATATACAGTGCCTTGCAAAAGTATTCACCCCCTTGGCATTTTACCTATTTTGTTGCATTACAACCTGTAATTTAAATAGATTTTTATTTGGATTTCATGTAATGGACAAACACAAAATAGTCCAAATTGGTGAAGTGAAAAGAAAAAAGAACTGGTTCTGAAAGGACCCAAAGTCTGCAACACCACTAAGCAAAGAGCACCAACAAGCAAGTGGCACCATGAAGACCAAGGAGCTCTCCAAACAGGTCAGGGACAAAGTTGTGGAGAAGAACAGATCAGGGTCGGGTTATAAGAAAATATCCCAAACTTTGAACATCCCTTGGAGCACCATTAAATCCATTATTAAAAAATGGAAAGAATATGGCACCACAACAAACCTGCTAAGAGAGGGCCGCCCACCAAAACTCAAGGACCAGGCAAGGAGGGCATTAATCAGAAAGGAAACAAAGAGATCAAAGATAACCCTGAAGGAGCTGCAAAGCTCCACAGCGGAGATTGGAGTATCTGTCCATAGGACCACTTTAAGCCGTACACTTCACAGAGCTGAGCTTTACAGAAGAGTGGCCAGAAGAAAAGCAATTGCTTAAAGAAAAAAATAAGCAAACATGTTTGGTGTTCGTCATAAAGGCACATGGGAGACTCCCAAAACATATGGAAGAAGGTACTTTCGTTAGATGAGACTAAAATTGAGCTTTTTGGCCATCAAGGTAATTGCTATGTCTGGTGCAAAACCCAACACCTGTCATCACCCCAAGAACACCATCCCCACAGTGAAGCATGGGGGTGGCAGCATCATGCTGCGGTGTGTTTTTTAATCGGCTGGGACTGGGAAACAGTTCAGAATTGACAAAATTATGAATGGCGCTAAATACAGGGACATTCTTGAGGGAAACCTGTTTCAGTCTTCAAGAGATTTGAGACTGGGACGGAGTTTCACCTTAAAGCTGGACAATGACTCTAAGCACACTGCTAAAGCAACACTCTAGTGGTTTAAGGGGAAACATTTAAATGTATTGGAATGGCCTAGTCAAGGCCCAGACCTCAATCCAATTGAGAATCTGTGGTATGACTTAAAGATTGCTGTACACCAGCCGAACCGATCCGACCTGAAGGAGCTTGAACAGTTTTTCCTTGAAGAATGGGCAGAAATCCCAGTGGCTAGATTTGCCAAGCTTACAGGGACATACCCCAAGAGACTTGCAGCTGTAATTGCTGCAAAAGGTGGCTCTACAAAGTATTGTCTTTGGGGGAGGGGGTGAATAGTTACAGTGGGGAGAACAAGTATTTGATACACTGCCGATTTTGCAGGTTTTCCTACTTACAAAGCATGTAGAGGTCTGTTATTTTTATCATAGGTACACTTCAACTGTGAGAGGCGGAATCTAAAACAAAAATCCAGAAAATCACATTGTATGCTTTTTAAGTAATTAATTTGCATATTATTGCATGACATAAGAATTTGATACATCAGAAAAGCAGAACTTAATATTTGGTACAGGAACCTTTGTTTGCAATTACAGAGATCATACGTTTCTTGTTGTTCTTGACCAGGTTTGCACACACTGCAGCAGGGATTTTGGCCCACTCCTCCATACAGACCTTATCCAGATCCTTCAGGTTTCAGGGCTGTTGCTGGGCAATACGGACTTTCAGCTCCCTCCAAAGATTTTCTATTGGGTTCAGGTCTGGAGACTGGCAAGGCCACTCCAGGACCTTGAGATGCTTCTTACCAAGCAACTCCTTAGTTGCCCTGGTTGTGTGTTTCGGGTCGTTGTCATGCTGGAAGACCCAGCCACGACCCATCTTCAATGCTCTTACTGAGGGAAGGAGGTTGTTGGCAAAGATCTTGTGATACATGGCCCCATCCATCCTCCCCTCAATACGATGCAGTCGTCCTGTCCCCTTTACAGAAAAGCATCCCCAAAGAATGATGTTTCCACCTCCATGCTTCACGGTTGGGATGGTGTTCTTGGGGTTGTACTCATCCTTCTTCTTCCTCCAAACACGGCGAGTGGAGTTTAGACCAAAAAGCTCTATTTTTGTCTCATCAGACCACCTGACCTTCTCCCATTTCTCCTCTGGATCATCCAGATGGTCATTGGCAAACTTCAGACGGGCCTGGACATGCGCTGGCTTGAGCAGGGGGACCTTGCGTGCGCTGCAGGATTTTAATCTATGACGGCGTAGTGTGTTACTAATGATTTTCATTGAGACTGTGGTCCCAGCTCTCTTAAGGTCATTGACCAGGTCCTGCCGTGTAGTTCTGGGCTGATCCCTCACCTTCCACATGATCATTGATGCCCCACGAGGTGAGATCTTGCATGGAGCCCCAGACCGAGGATGATTGACCGTCATCTTGAACTTCTTCCATTTTCGAATAATTGCGCAAACAGTTGTTGACTACTCACCAAGCTGCTTGCCTATTGTCCTGTAGCCCATCCCAGCCTTGTGCAGGTCTACCATTTTAACCCTGATGTCCTTACACAGCTCTCTGGTCTTGGCCATTGTGGAGAGGTTGGAGTCTGTTTGATTGAGTGTGTGGATAGGTGTCTTTTATACAGGTAACGAGTTCAAACAGGTGCAGTTAATACAGGTAATGAGTGGAGAACAGGAGGGCTTCTTAAAGAAAAACTAACAGGTCTGTGAGAGCCGGAATTCTTACTGGTTGGTAGGTGATCAGATACTTATGTCATGCAATAAAATGCAAATTAATTATTAAAAAATCTTACAATGTGATTTTCTGGATTTTTGTAGAAGTGTACCTATGATATAAATGACAGACCTCTACATGCTTTGTAAGTGGGAAAACCTGCAAAATCGGCAGTGTATCAAATACTTGTTATCCCCATTGTATGCATGCTCAAGTTTTCAATTTTTGTTGTCTTATTTCTTGTTTGTTTCACAATAAAAAATATTTTTCAACTTCAAAGTGGTAGGCATGTTGTGTCAATCAAATGATACAAACCCCCCAAAATTATATTTTAATTCCAGGTTGTAAGGCAACAAAATAGGAAAAATGCCATGGGGGTGAATACTTTCTCAAGCCACTGTAGCAAGGCAGCAACACCTGACAACACAGCAAGGCAGCAACACCTGACAACACAGCATAGTTGCAACACATGACAACACAGCATGGTAGCAACACATGACAACACAGCATAGTAGCAACACATGACAACACAGCATAGTAGCAACACATGACAACCCAGCATGGTAGCAACACATGACAACATAGCATAGTAGCAACACATGACAACACAACATGGTAGCAACACATGACAACATATCATTGTAGCAACACATGACAACACAACATAGTAGCAACACCTGACAACACAACATAATCCCATCATTGATATTAGATCTGACGATTATGAAAACAGGAGTCAGTCAATATGAGGGAGATGTTACCAGACCAAGAGTCAGTCAATATGAGGGAGATGTTACCAGACCAAGAGTCAGTCAATATGAGGGAGACGTTACCAGACCAGAGGCTGGGGAGATGTTACCAGACCAGAGGCTGGGGGATGTTACCAGACCAGAGGATGGGGAGATGTTACCAGACCCGAGGCTGGGGGATGTTACCAGACCAGAGGCTGGGGAGATATTACCAGACCAAAGGCTGGGGAGATGTTACCAGACCAGAGGCTGGGGAGATGTTACCAGACCAGACCTTATCCTGTTCAACACACTAAAGGCTAAATAACAAATGCCACCTTATCCCCCAAAGACCTCTGGTCAAAGGTAGCACATTATGTAACAAACATGGTTCCATTTGGTACACTAACACAGGCTACAGTCAATCCTCTCCTCTCCACTTTCCTCCTCTACGTCTCAGAAAACAGAATGTCATTATTTTTCACTAGCTCTTCTGTGCTCATGCCTGTTTTCACTCTGTCTCATGTGAAGGAATTCTAAGTGCTGTTACACGGCTGTGTTTTGACAGACAGTCCACGCACACACGACACACACACAACACACACATTCTGAATGTCCTTACAGGGATGGAGTTGACAGAAAGTCTTCTCGATTAAACTTGTTCGTCTCAACTGTCCACGTCAGGTTTTCTATAAATTGGGATGAATTAAAGAAACACTCGGGCTGGATTTGTGAGGAACTTGTGTTAACTCCCCTGAACTAATGCTTCAGCTCACTGGGCTAACATGGTTTTGTGGGTACTGGATTACATTAAAACAACGGCTGGATGTAGTCCACCGGGGCTATGCAGTGTAAGAGTGTTTAAAAGACTTGTATTAGCTCCCCCTAAGCTAATGCCTAGGCTTTAACTCAATGGGATAACATAGTCTTGTGGCGTGCAGACGATCTGGGTTCAAGCCCACGTTGTCTTTTTGTCAAACATTTTGTGTGGAAGGTACTACGCAGCGCACAGATCCCCCTCAACGTCGTTGAGATACGTCGAGTTTCCTCGTAGATCGTATTTTGGCGGGAAAAACTGTTCTATTGTTGTAACTGACGTTGTTGGTGGAAGAAGAAGAGGAGGGCCAATGCGCTGCGTGGTAAGAGTCCATATTGATTTAATAGAACAATCGAACACTGAAAAAAAACAATAAAGCGACAACGAACGAAACAGTCCTGTACGGTGAATACACAAAACACAGAACAGAAAATAATCACCCACAACTCAAAGGGTGAAAACAGGCTGCCTAAGTATGGTTCTCAATCAGGGACAACGAATGACAGCTGCCACTGATTGAGAACCATACCAGGCCAAACACAGAAATCCCAAATCATAGAAAAAAGAACATAGACCGCCCACCCAACTCACGCCTTGACCATACTATAACAAAGACATCCCAAAGGAACTAAGGTCAGAACGTGACAACTGCCTGTTTTATTAAAGAATGTGAAACAATATGTCTGTTTTCTGTTTTCATTAAATCACACATAGTTGTTATTTTATATGGCCTGAAATAAATCTGTTCATATGGACAGGATATTATCTATAGGTTTTATAGCAGACCCAATTTTAATCAGTTATGAAAAATAAACATTTCACCTGGGGAAAAAACATGATATAGTAAAAAGCCAACAATTGGGCTTTTAATTGAACAAAAAGACTCTTTGTCACATGACTATAGAAATGTAAACAGTGTGATATGACCATAACCTCTGATGACCTCTGATGAAAGGGTTAGGTTATACTGGGTCCTCATCACCATTAGCATTATTCACATTCTAATTCAAATGTTATTTGTCACATCCACGTGGTTAGCAGATGTTAATGCGAGTGTAGCGAAATGCTTGTGCTTCTAGTTTCCGACCGTGCAGTAATATCTAACAAGTAATCTAACAATTTCACAACAACTACCTCATACACACAAATCCAAGTAAAGGAATTAAGAATATATAAAAATATGGATGAGCGATGTCAGAGTGCCATAGAAAAAGATGCAATAGATGGTATAAAATACAGAATATACATAGAAGATGAGTGATGCATGATAGGCAAACATTATTAAAGTGACATTATTAAAGTGACTAGTGATATTTAGTGACATTTATTAAAGTGGCCAATGGTTTCAAGTCTGTATTTAGGCAGCAGCCTCTCTGTGTTAGTGATGGCTGTTTAACAGTCTGATGGCCTTGAGATAGAAGCTGTTTTTAAGTGTCTCTGTGCCAGCTTTGATGTACCTGTACTGACCTCGCCTTCTGGATGATAGCGGGGTGAACAGGCAGTGGCTCGGGTGGTTGTTGTCCTTGATGATCTTTATGGCCTTCCTGTGACATCGGGTGGTGTAGGTGTCCTGGAGGGCATGTAGTTTGCATCCGTTGATGCGTTGTGCAGACCTCACTACCCTCTGGAGAGCCCTGTGGTTGTGGGCGGTGCAGTTGCCGACAGCCCGACAGGATGCTCTCAATTGTACATCTGTAAAAGTGTAAATCCCTCAGCCTCCTGTAGTTGAAGAAGCGCTATTGTGCCTTATTCACCTCACTATCTGTGTGGGTGGACAATTTCAGTTTGTCAGTGATGTGTACACCGAGGAACTTAAAACTTTCCCCCTTCTCTTGTCCCGTAGATGTGGATATAGGGGTGCTCCCTCTGATCATCTCCTTTGTTTTGTTGATGTTGAGTGAGAGGTTATTTTGCTGACACCACACTCCGAGTGCCCTCACCTCCTCCCTGTAGGCCGTCTTGTCGTTGTTGGTGATCAAGCCCACTACTGTTGTGTTGTCTGCAAACTTGATGATTGAGTTGGAGGCGTGCATGGCCACGCAGTCGTGGGTGAACAGGGAGTACTGTAGGAGGCTGAGCACTGTCACAAGTGTAGAGAGGAGTAGGCAGGAGGCAGTCCCAGGTTTGGAACTACCGAGTTTATTAAAGCACTATAATTATAGTAGCGGGACGAAATAAAAAGGTACTCAAAATAATAACGTACTCAGGAAATAGTAGGAGAGATTCCTCCCAGGAAAACAAGCAACATTTACAATGACTGACAAAGACAAATTATTACATATACAGTGATGTAGTTGGGAACCAGGTGTGTAATGATGACGAGACAAGTCCGGGGTTGATGAGTGACGGGCGTTTGCCAGCAGCAGGTTCGGCAGCAGCTAGAAGGCCGGCGATGCCGAACGCCTGAACTGGACAGGAGGGGGCGCCAAAGCAAAGGCTGTTGTGATGTCTTTTTTTCAATGTAACCTTTATTTAATTAACCAAATGAATGAACTACTGACATCAGTGAGTAGGCTTTCACATTGATAGGCCTTCCAGTGGAAAAGATTTGAAAATGATTATGAAATTTGGACCAAAGAAATCCAAGAGATTGACAACAGTTAAAACCCCGTCGATGTCTAGAAAAATCTAATGACATTTTTCTTTTTGAAAGTGAACAGAGCGATGAGACATCCCGAAAAATTAGATAATGATACTCTCACGAACACCATGGCGCTCTCCGTTTTGCTCTACGATCCCCTCACGCGTCTTGGAACTCGTCTGAAGTCGATACAGCTGATCTGCCCACTTCTGTCTGTAGCGTCCAAACAGTTCGAGCTACAGACGAAGAAAAGACTCTCGAGAAACACGTAAACACGTTGGTTTGCTCTAGGATGCCCACAAGCCTCATAATACTTGTCTGAAGGTCCCCAAGCACCAGTTAAAACATGTATGGAAGTAAACTGTACATGTGGCTCATTTCAGGAAACTAGGCGTGTATCACGTCAATACTTCACAGGAGAGGCATTTGAACATAAACATTTTTTTTTTTTAAATGCCTTCTGGAACATGTGAACTTTAATGTACCTTAATAGCCAACTTGTGTAGCATCTGTAAGTACAAATAAAATGGTTAAATCATGAGCCTAGTTGGTTTAGCCACGGAAAAATGGAACATTCCTGCTAGCCATGATTGTCTGAGATAATGAGTGGGCTGGACATGCCGAGAGATGAGTTCGGATTGGTTTGGTTTGCCATGTAGCACGCCTCTGTCTATAACATGAACTGCTCAGTATGTGTAGGTAATCCTTTCTAAATGCAGATATTTTTAAAGATGTCACAAAGAAGTTCCTAATGCTGACTCTCTCTGACAGAAATGAATCAGACATGTCTAGGGAATTCCTGATTTAGGTTAAAGAAAAAATATTTGAACCAGACATTGTCGACTCTTCTGAAATGACGATCAACAGTCTTGTTGTCTAAGAAGGAGTTGACCGAGTTTTGAAATCAGTGGAATGCCCGGTGGAAACAGAGTATGATAGCTACGGAAATCGAGAAAATTCTGGCATTTGATTGCAAATATATGCGGAGGGAGTCGAAAAGAAGACTGTTGTATAAAACACCTGTCTCTAGATTACATCTTCAAACTAAAGGGCAACCATCCGTGACAGAGAGGGAGAAGAGTTCATCCATGTATGCGCGTAAGAGAGCTTGCTACATTTTCATTTTCTTTACTGCAAGTTAAAGTGTACTGTTAGATAGTTAGCTAACGTAAGCTGTGTAGTAATATTATTTGTATATCAGAAAGCCATTTGAATTGCTAGTTATAGCCTAATGTTAGCTAGGTAGCATAACATGGAGCCTTAAAGAGTGATCAACATAACATAGAGCCTCATAGTTTGATCTGTTTAACATAGAGCCTTTGGGAAAAGCCATAAAGCAGGACGTTTAATCCCCCCCCCCCCCCCCATCAGTACATCAGGAGTCATCATTCAGCCCTCGAAGCCCAGATCTGCCTTCCTCCTCTGCAATTGTGTGTGAAACACATCTCACTGAAATGCCTCACACCTCACGAAAACAAGTCGGATTCCCCCAGGGTTAAATTCCCCTTTAAATAAACTAAAGTGATAGTGTTAAGTTTAGTAGTCTAGCGTGAGGAGTTATGGCAGTAGTCTAGCGTGAGGAGTTATGGCAGTAGTCTAGAGTGAGGGGTTATGGCAGTAGTCTAGTGTGAGGGGTTATGGAAGTAGTCTAGTGTGAGGGGTTATGGCAGTAGTCTAGTGTGAGGGGTTATGGTAGTAGTCTAGTGTGAGGGGATATAACAGTAGTCTAGTGTGAGGGGTTATGTCAGTAGTCTAGTGTGAGGGGTTATGGCAGTAGTCTAGTGTGAGGGGTTATGGCAGTAGTCTAGCGTGAGGGGTTATGACAGTAGTGTAGTGTAAGGGGTTATGACAGTAGTCTAGTGTGAGGGGTTATGGCAGTAGTCTAGTGTGAGGAGTTATGGCAGTAGTCTAGTGTGAGGGGTTATGGCAGTAGTCTAGTGTGAGGGGTTATGGCAGTAGTCTAGCGTGAGGGGTTATGACAGTAGTCTAGTGTAAGGGGTTATGACAGTAGTCTAGTGTGAGGGGTTATGGCAGTAGTCTAGTGTGAGGAGTTATGGCAGTAGTCTAGTGTGAGGGGTTATGGCAGTAGTCTAGTGTGAGGGGTTATGTCAGTAGTCTAGTGTGAGGGGTTATGGCAGTAGTCTAGTGTGAGGGGTTATAACAGTAGTCTAGTGTGAGAGGTTATAACAGTAGTCTAGTGTGAGAGGTTATAACAGTAGTCTAGTGTGAGAGGTTATAACAGTAGTCTAGTGTGAGGGGTTATAAGAGTAGTCTAGCGTGAGGGGTTATGACAGTAGTCTAGTGTGAGGGGTTATGTCAGTAGTCTAGTGTGAGGGGTTATGGCAGTAGTCTAGTGTGAGGGGTTATGGCAGTAGTCTAGTGTGAGGAGTTATGGCAGTAGTCTAGTGTGAGGGGTTATGTCAGTAGTCTAGTGTGAGGGGTTATGGCAGTAGTCTAGTGTGAGGGGTTATAACAGTAGTCTAGTGTGAGAGGTTATAACAGTAGTCTAGTGTGAGAGGTTATAACAGTAGTCTAGTGTGAGAGGTTATAACAGTAGTCTAGTGTGAGGGGTTATAAGAGTAGTCTAGCGTGAGGGGTTATGACAGTAGTCTAGTGTGAGGGGTTATGTCAGTAGTCTAGTGTGAGGGGTTATGGCAGTAGTCTAGTGTGATGAGATATAACAGTAGTCTAGTGTGAGAGGTTATAACAGTAGTCTAGTGTGAGAGGTTATAACAGTAGTCTAGTGTGAGAGGTTATAACAGTAGTCTAGTGTGAGGGGTTATAAGAGTAGTCTAGTGTGAGGGGATATAACAGTCGTCTAGTGTGAGGGGTCATAACAACAGTCTAGTGTGAGATGTTATAACAGTAGTCTAGTGTGAGGGGTTATAACAGTCGTCAAGTGTGAGAGGTTATAACAGTAGTCTAGTGTGAGAGGTTATAACAGTAGTCTAGTGTGAGGGGATATAAAAGTAGTCTAGTGTGAGAGGTTATAACAGTAGTCTAGTGTGAGGCGTTATAACAGTAGTCTAGTGTGAGAGGTTATAACAGTAGTCAAGTGTGAGGGGTTATAACAGTAGTCTAGTGTGAGAGGTTATAACAGTAGTCTAGTGTGAGGCGTTATAACAGTAGTCTAGTGTGAGAGGTTATAACAGTAGTCTAGTGTGAGAGGTTATAACAGTAGTCTAGTGTGAGAGGTTATAACAGTAGTCTAGTGTGAGAGGTTATAACAGTAGTCTTGTGTGAGGGGATATAACAGTAGTCTAGTGTGAGGGGATGTAACAGTAGTCTAGTGTGAGAGGTTATAACAGTAGTCTAGCGTGAGGGGATATAACAGTAGTCTATTGTGAGAGGTTATAACAGTAGTCTAGTGTGAGGAGATATAACAGTAGTCTAGTGTGAGGGGTTATATCAGTAGTCTAGTGTGAGAGGTCATAACAACAGTCTAGTGTGAGAGGTTATAACAGTAGTCTAGTGTGAGGGGATATAACAGTAGTCTAGTGTGAGGGGATATAACAGTAGTCTAGGGGTTATAACAGTAGTCTAGTGTGAGGGGTTATAACAGTAGTCTAGTGTGAGGGGATATAACAGCAGTCTAGGGGTTATAACAGTAGTCTAGTGTGAGGGGTTATAACAGTAGTCTAGTGTGAAGGGTTATAACAGTAGTCTTGTGTTAGGGGATATAACAGTAGTCTAGTGTGAGGGATTATAACAGTAGTCTAGGGGTTATAACAGTAGTCTAGTGTGAGGGGTTATAACAGTAGTCTAGTGTGAGGGATTATAACAGTAGTCTAGGGGTTATAACAGTAGTCTAGTGTGAGGGGTTATAACAGTAGTCTAGTGGGAGGGGTTATAACAGTAGTCTAGTGTGAGGGGTTATAACAGTAGTCTATTGTGAGGGGTTATAACAGTAGTCTAGTGTGAGGGGTTATAACAGTATTCTAGTCTGAGGGGTTATAACAGTAGTCTAGGGGTTATAACAGTTGTCTAGTGTGAGGGGTTATAACAGTAGTCTAGTGTGAGGGGTTATAACAGTAGTCTAGTGTGAGGGGTTATAACAGTAGTCTAGTGTGAGGGGTTATAACAGTAGTCTAGTCTGAGTGGTTATAACAGTATTCTAGGGGTTATAACAGTAGTCTAGTGTGAGGGGTTATAACAGTAGTCTAGTGTGAGGGGTTATAACAGTAGTCTAGTGTGAAGGGTTATATCCCTGGTCTCAGTTCGGTTAGCTTTGGAGGCTCTTTTGAGGGGTTATAACAGTAGTCTAGTGTGAGAGGTTATAACAGTAGTCTAGTGTGAGGGGTTATAACAGTAGTCTAGTCTGAGTGGTTATAACAGTATTCTAGGGGTTATAACAGTAGTCTAGTGTGAGGGGTTATAACAGTAGTCTAGTGTGAGGGGTTATAACAGTAGTCTAGTCTGAGTGGTTATAACAGTATTCTAGGGGTTATAACAGTAGTCTAGTGTGAGAGGTTATAGCAGTAGTCTAGTGTGAAGGGTTATATCCCTGGTCTCAGTTCGGTTAGCTTTGGAGGCTCTTTTGAGGGGTCTGAGTTCCTTTGGAGTGTTCACACTGCACAAAACATTTGTCACATATGTTGTCAAATATTGCTTGAAAACGACCAAGTGTGAAAACACAGTTGGATGTGTGAGAGTTTATCTTATTTCAAGTTCAAAAATGTCAAAGTTTTGTTAAATTCAGCTTGTAATTTGAATGCAGCAGCACAGACTGAGAAGCACTCACTCATTATCTTAATGTGAGAGAAAGATCTCCATGAAAAACAGGAGACAGACAGGAGACAGACAGGAGACAGGCAGGAGACAGACAGGAGACAGACAGGAGACAGACAGGATACAGACAGGAGACAGACAGGAGACAGACAGGAGGCAGACAGGAGACAGACAGGAGACAGACAGGAGACAGGACAGACAGGAGACAGACAGGATACAGACAGGAGACAGACAGGAGATAGACAGGCCTAATGGAAGGATGACTAGATCATCTCTTTGATCTGTCAACGCTCACAGGGGAAAAACCAAACAGGACTGGTTGTGTACCTGAGAGAGAAATCAAATCAAATGAATTTGATCTTCAATTTAGCATATGCATATATGTGCAGCCAACCAAATGAGATGGGAGTCCTTAGCTTGATTAAACCATTTAAATGGATCATTAGTGGTTGTCAAAGGGTTCTGAGCACTGCAGCCTGTTTGTGTGTGTTTTTGTGTGTGTGTATTCATTAAAGCATGTGTGTGTGTGTGTGTGTGTGTGTGTGTGTGTGTGTGTGTGTGTGTGTGTGTGTGTGTGTGTGTGTGTGTGTGTGTGTGTGTGTGTGTGTGTGTGTGTGTGTGTGTGTGTGTGTATTCATTAAAGCATGAGTGTGTGTGTGTGTGTGTGTGTGTGTGTATTCATTAAAGCATGTGTGTGTGTGTGTGTATTCATTAAAGCATGCGTGTGTGTGTGTGTATTCATTAAAGCATGCGTGTGTGTGTGTGTGTGTGTGTGTGTGTGTGTATTCATTAAAGCATGCGTGTGTGTGTGTGTATTCATTAAAGCATGCGTGTGTGTGTGTGTGTGTGTGTGTGTGTGTGTGTGTGTGTGTGTGTGTGTGTGTGTGTGTGTGTGTGTGTGTGTGTGTGTGTGTGTGTGTGTGTGTGTGTATTCATTAAAGCATGCGTGTGTGTGTGTGCGTGTGTGCGTGTGCGTGTGCGTGTGCGTGTGCGTGTGCGTGTGTGTGTGTGTGTGTGAGTGAGTGATTGAGTGTAGAAACCAAAGCTACCGAAGTCCTAACTCCTCAATGAATGGGCTGTGAGAGTTGTAGCACACACACAGTCATTAACACGGTAACTTAGCAACTGCTAAGATTGAGTCAAACATTAAGTGGTTTATCCAAATGACACTAATTGACATTTTGAATGCTGTTCTGACGCATCATTATTGCATTGGACTTTTCATCCTAAGTTGTTCATTATTACGTTTTACACCAAGGTTATAATAATTTCAAATCAGTGTTGTTATTGTCCTGTCATCTGAAAACTAGCTTAATGTGTACATACATATTGTTTTCATTTTAAACTAATTACAAGGCATCCACATTTGTTATTGTTAATGTCACCAGATATAATTTAACTGGCTGTAATTTACATTGGAGATGAAAAACAAGTCTCAGACAAGAAGGCTGAGATAGCTGTTTTGTGACAGTATTCATTTACTACTTCTGAGACAAATTATACTCTGAAATGGAGGGGAGAGTTGAAAGGGAGGGAGAGAGAGATGGACAGAGAGACAGAGAGACAGAGAGGGAGGGAGGGAGGGAGGGAGGGAGGGAGGGAGGGAGGGAGGGAGGAGAGAGAGGAGGGACAGATGGAGAGAGAAGAGAGGGAAGGAGAGATGGAGAAAGAAGAGAGAGGAGGGAGAGAGAGATGGACAGAGAGACAGAGAGACAGAGAGACAGAGAGACAGAGAGGGAGGGAGGGAGGGAGGGAGGGAGGGAGGGAGGGAGGGAGGGAGGGAGAAGAGAGGAAGGGAGAGATGGAGAAAGAAGAGAGAGGAGGGAGAGAAGGACAGAATAGAGAGAGAGGGAGGGAGAGATGGAGAAAGAAGAGAGAGAAGAGAGGGGGGAGAGATGAACAGAGAAAAAAGGGAGGGAGGGAGATAAGAGAGGGAGGGAGGGAGGGAGGGAGGGAGGGAGGGAGGGAGGGAGGGAGGGAGAAGAGACAGGAGGGACAGATGGAGAGAGAAGAGAGGTGGATGGAGAGATGGAGGGAGATAGACAAGAGGGAGGGAGGGAGCAATGGAGAGAGAAGAGAAAGGAAGGGGGGAGGGAGAGATGAAGAGAGGAGAGACTGGAGGAGGGAGAGATGAAGAGAGGGGAGGGAGGGAGAGATGGAGAAAGAAGAGATAGGGAGGGAGAGATGGTTAGATGGAGAGAGAAGAGAGCGGGAGGGAGAGATGGAGAGAGGAGATGGGAGGGAGGGAGAATTGGAGAGAGATGAGAGGGAGGGAGGGAGAGAGAGAGTGAGGGAGAGAGGGAATGGAGGGAGAGATAGAGAGAAGAGAAGAGATGGGAGAGAGGGAGGGATGGTGAGAGAAGAGAGAAGAGGGGGGATGGAGGGAGAGATGAGAGAGAAGAGGGAGGGAGGGAGGGAGGGAGAGATAGAGTGTAAAGAGAGAGGGAGGGAGAGATGGAGAGAGAAGAGAAAGGAGGGAGAGAGAGATGGAGAAAGAAGAGAGAGGGAGGGAGATTTGGTTAGATGGAGAGAAAAGAGAGAGGGAGAGAGAGATGGGGAGAGAGAGAGGGGAGGGAGGGAGGGAGGGAGGGTCCAAGTGTTGCACCCTTCATTAGTACTACACTACTCTACACTACACAACACTACACAACACTACACTACTCTACTCTAGTCTACTCTACTCTACTCTAGTCTAGTCTAGTCTACTCTACTCTACACAACTCTACTCTACAGTACTCTAGTCTACTCTAGTCTACAGTACTCTACTCTACTCTACAGTACTCTACTCTACTCTACTCTACTCTAGTCTAGTCTAGTCTACTCTACTCTACTCTACACAACTCTACTCTACAATACTCTACTCTACTCTACTCTACTCTACTCTACTCTACTCTACTCTACTCTACAGTACTCTACTCTACTCTACTCTACAGTACTCTACTCTACTCTACAGTACTATAGTCTACACTACACTACTCTACTCTACTCTACTCTACAGTACTCTACTTTACTCTACAGTACTCTAGTCTACACTTCTCTAGTCTACTCTACACTACTCCACCCATGCTGGCCTTCTCCCTCACATACAGGCCATGTCACAATGGAGACAATTAATAGTTACAGGCAGACACTTTAGTCTGTTTGGGGCTTCAAAACGGCCTTCCAGCCTTTTCCAACTGTCCCGATATATTTTCCAACTGTCCCGATATATTTTCTAACTGTCCCGATATATTTTCTAACTGTCCTGATGTCTTTTTCCAACTGTCCCGATATATTTTCCAACAGTCCCGATATATTTTCCAACTGTCCCGATATATTTCCAACTGTCCCGATATATTTTCCAACTGTCCCGATATATTTTCTAACTGTCCCGATATATTTTCCAAATGTCCCAATATATTTTCTAACTGTCCCGATATATTTTCCAACTGTCCCGATATATTTTCCAACTGTCCCGATATATTTTCCAACTGTCCCGATATATTTTCTAACTGTCCCAATATATTTTCTAACTGTCCCGATATATTTTCCAACTGTCCCAATATATTTTCTAACTGTCCCAATATATTTTCCAACTGTCCCGATATATTTTCCAACTGTCCCGATATATTTCCAACTGTCCCGATATATTTTCCAACTGTCCCAATATATTTTCCAACTGTCTAGATATATTTTCCAACTGTCCCGATATATTTTCCAACTGTCCCGATATATTTTCCAACTGTCCCGATATATTTTCCAACTGGCCCAATATATTTTGCAACTG
Organism: Oncorhynchus clarkii lewisi; assembly: GCF_045791955.1. Taxonomy (NCBI): domain Eukaryota; kingdom Metazoa; phylum Chordata; class Actinopteri; order Salmoniformes; family Salmonidae; genus Oncorhynchus; species Oncorhynchus clarkii. The sequence goes on along the minus strand of NW_027258911.1, from coordinate 15,624 downwards.
TCCCAATATATTTTCCAACTGTCCCGATATATTTTCTAACTGTCCCGATATATTTTCCAACTGTCCCGATATATTTTCCAACTGTCCCAATATATTTTCTAACTGTCCCGATATATTTTCCAACTGTCCCGATATATTTTCCAACTGTCCCGATATATTTTCCAACTGTCCCAATATATTTTCCAACTGTCCCGATATATTTTCCAACTGGCCCAATATATTTTGCAACTGTCCCAATATATTTTCCAACTGTCCCGATATATTTTCTAACTGTCCCGATATATTTTCCAACTGTCCCGATATATTTTCCAACTGTCCCAATATATTTTCTAACTGTCCCGATATATTTTCCAACTGTCCCGATATATTTTCCAACTGTCCCGATATATTTCCCAACTGTCCCGATATATTTTCCAACTGTCCCAATATATTTTCTAACTGTCCCGATATATTTTCCAACTGTCCCGATATATTTTCCAACTGTCCCGATATATTTTCCAACTGTCCCGATATTTTTTCCAACTGTCCCGATATATTTTCCAACTGACCCGATATATTTTCCAACTGTCCCAATATATTTTCAACTGTCCCAATATATTTTCTAACTGTCCCGATATATTTTCCACCTGTCCCAATATATTTTCTAACTGTCCCGATATATTTTCCAACTGTCCCGATATATTTTCCAACTGTCCCGATATATTTTCCAACTGTCCCGATATATTTTCCAACTGTCATGATGTCTTTTTCCAACTGTCCCGATATATTTTCCAACTGTCCCGATATATTTTCCAACTGTCCCGATATATTTTCCAACTGTCCCGATATATTTTCCAACTGTCCCAATATATTTTCCAACTGTCCCGATATATTTTCCAACTGTCCCGATATATTTTCCAACTGTCCCGATATATTTTCCAACTGTCCCGATATATTTTGCAACTGGCCCAATATATTTTGCAACTGTCCCAATATATTTTCCAACTGTCCCGATATATTTTCTAACTGTCCCGATATATTTCCAACTGTCCCAATATATTTTCTAACTGTCCCGATATATTTTCCAACTGTCCCGATATATTTTCCAACTGTCCCGATATATTTTCCAACTGTCCCGATATTTTTTCCAACTGTCCCGATATATTTTCTAACTGTCCCGATATATTTTCCAACTGTCCCAATATATTTTCTACCTGTCCCGATATATTTTTCCAACTGTCCCAATATATTTTCCAACTGTCCCGATATATTTTCCAACTGTCCCGATATTTTTTCCAACTGTCCCGATATATTTTCCAACTGACCCGATATATTTCCCAACTGTCCCAATATATTTTGCAACTGTCCCAATATATTTTCCAACTGTCCCGAAATATTTTCTAACTGTCCCGATATATTTTCCAACTTTCCCAATATATTTTCTACCTGTCCCGATATATTTTCCAACTGTCCCGATATATTTTCCAACTGTCCCGATATATTTTCCAACTGTCATGATGTCTTTTTCCAACTGTCCCGATATATTTTCCAACTGTCCCGATATATTTACCAACTGTCCCGATATATTTTCCAACTGTCCCGATATATTTTCCAACTGTCCCAATATATTTTCCAACTGTCCCGATATATTTTCCAACTGTCCCGATATATTTTCCAACTGTCCTGATGTCTTTTTCCAACTGTCACGATATATTTTCTAACTGTCCTGATGTCTTTTTCCAACTGTCCCGATATATTTTCTAACTGTCCTGATGTCTTTTTCCAACTGTCCCGATATATTTTCTAACTGTCCTGATGTCTTTTTCCAACTGTCCCGATATATTTTCCAACTGTCCCGATATATTTTCCAACTGTCCCGATATATTTTTCCAACTGTCCCGATATATTTTACAACTGTCCCGATATATTTTCCAACTGTCCCAATATATTTTCCAACTGTCCCGATATATTTTCTAACTGTCCCGATAGATTTTCTAACTGTCCTGATGTCTTTTTCCAACTGTCCCGATATGTTTTCCAACTGTCCCGATATATTTTCCAACTGTCCCAATATATTTTCCAACTGTCCCGATATATTTTCCAACTGTCCCGATATATTTTCCAACTGTCCCGATATATTTTCCAACTGTCCCAATATATTTTCCAACTGTCCCGATATATTTTCCAACTGTCCCAATATATTTTCCAACTGTCCCGATATATTTTCCAACTGTCCCGATATATTTTCTAACTGTCCTGATGTCTTTTTCCAACTGTCCCGATATATTTTCCAACTGTCCCGATATATTTTCTAACTGTCCCGATATATTTTCTAACTGTCCTGATGTCTTTTTCCAACTGTCCCGATATATTTTCCAACTGTCCCAATATATTTTCCAACTGTCCCGATATATTTTCTAACTGTCCCGATAGATTTTCTAACTGTCCTGATGTCTTTTTCCAACTGTCCCGATATGTTTTCCAACTGTCCCGATATATTTTCCAACTGTCCCGATATATTTTCCAACTGTCCCAATATATTTTCTAACTGTCCCGATATATTTTCCAACTGTCCCGATATATTTTCCAACTGTCCCGATATATTTTCCAACTGTCCCGATATATTTCCAACTGTCCCGATATATTTTCCAACTGTCCCAATATATTTTCCAACTGTCCCGATATATTTTCCAACTGTCCCGATATATTTTCTAACTGTCCTGATGTCTTTTTCCAACTGTCCCGATATATTTTCTAACTGTCCTGATGTCTTTTTCCAACTGTCCCGATATATTTTCTAACTGTCCTGATGTCTTTTTCCAACTGTCCCGATATATTTTTTAACTGTCCTGATGTCTTTTTCCAACTGTCCCGATATATTTTCTAACTGTCCTGATGTCTTTTTCCAACTGTCCCGATATATTTTCTAACTGTCCTGATGTCTTTTTCCAACTGTCCCGATATATTTTCTAACTGTCCTGATGTCTTTTTCCAACTGTCCCGATATATTTTCCAACTGTCCCGATATATTTTCCAACTGTCCCGATATATTTTTCCAACTGTCCCAATATATTTTCCAACTGTCCCGATATATTTTCTAACTGTCCCGATAGATTTTCTAACTGTCCTGATGTCTTTTTCCAACTGTCCCGATATGTTTTCCAACTGTCCCGATATATTTTCCAACTGTCCCGATATATTTTCCAACTGTCCCAATATATTTTCTAACTGTCCCGATATATTTTCCAACTGTCCCGATATATTTTCCAACTGTCCCGATATATTTTCCAACTGTCCCGATATATTTCCAACTGTCCCGATATATTTTTCCAACTGTCCCAATATATTTTCCAACTGTCCCGATATATTTTCCAACTGTCCCGATATATTTTCTAACTGTCCTGATGTCTTTTTCCAACTGTCCCGATATATTTTCTAACTGTCCTGATGTCTTTTCCAACTGTCCCGATATATTTTCTAACTGTCCTGATGTCTTTTCCAACTGTCCCGATATATTTTTTAACTGTCCTGATGTCTTTTTCCAACTGTCCCGATATATTTTCTAACTGTCCTGATGTCTTTTTCCAACTGTCCCGATATATTTTCTAACTGTCCTGATGTCTTTTTCCAACTGTCCCGATATATTTTCTAACTGTCCTGATGTCTTTTTCCAACTGTCCCGATATATTTTCTAACTGTCCCGATATATTTTCTAACTGTCCTGATGTCTTTTTCCAACTGTCCCGATATATTTTCCAACTGTCCCGATATATTTTCCAACTGTCCCGATATATTTTTTCCAACTGTCCCGATATATTTTACAACTGTCCTGATATATTTTCCAACTGTCCCAATATATTTTCCAACTGTCCCGATATATTTTCTAACTGTCCCGATAGATTTTCTAACTCTCCTGATGTCTTTTTCCAACTGTCCCGATATATTTTCCAACTGTCCCAATATATTTTCCAACTGTCCCGATATATTTTCCAACTGTCCCGATATATTTTCTAACTGTCCTGATGTCTTTTTCCAACTGTCCCGATATATTTTCCAACTGTCCCGATATATTTTTCAACTGTCCCAATATATTTCCAACTGTCCCGATATATTTTCCAACTGTCCCAATATATTTTTTCCAACTGTCCCGATATATTTTCCAACTGTCCCGATATATTTTCTAACTGTCCTGATGTCTTTTTCCAACTGTCCCGATATATTTTCTAACTGTCCTGATGTCTTTTTCCAACTGTCCCGATATATTTTCTAACTGTCCTGATGTCTTTTCCAACTGTCCCGATATATTTTTTAACTGTCCTGATGTCTTTTTCCAACTGTCCCGATATATTTTTTAACTGTCCTGATGTCTTTTTCCAACTGTCCCGATATATTTTCTAACTGTCCTGATGTCTTTTTCCAACTGTCCCGATATATTTTCTAACTGTCCTGATGTCTTTTTCCAACTGTCCCGAAATATTTTCCAACTGTCCCGATATATTTTCCAACTGTCCCGATATATTTTTCCAACTGTCCCGATATATTTACAACTGTCCCGATATATTTTCCAACTGTCCCAATATATTTTCCAACTGTCCCGATATATTTTCTAACTGTCCCGATAGATTTTCTAACTGTCCTGATGTCTTTTTCCAACTGTCCCGATATGTTTTCCAACTGTCCCGATATATTTTCCAACTGTCCCGATATATTTTCCAACTGTCCTGATGTCTTTTTCCAACTGTCACGATATATTTTCTAACTGTCCTGATGTCTTTTTCCAACTGTCCCGATATATTTTCTAACTGTCCTGATGTCTTTTTCCAACTGTCCCGATATATTTTCTAACTGTCCTGATGTCTTTTTCCAACTGTCCCGATATATTTTCCAACTGTCCCGATATATTTTCCAACTGTCCCGATATATTTTTCCAACTGTCCCGATATATTTTACAACTGTCCCGATATATTTTCCAACTGTCCCAATATATTTTCCAACTGTCCCGATATATTTTCTAACTGTCCCGATAGATTTTCTAACTGTCCTGATGTCTTTTTCCAACTGTCCCGATATGTTTTCCAACTGTCCCGATATATTTTCCAACTGTCCCAATATATTTTCCAACTGTCCCGATATATTTTCCAACTGTCCCGATATATTTTCCAACTGTCCCGATATATTTTCCAACTGTCCCAATATATTTTCCAACTGTCCCGATATATTTTCCAACTGTCCCAATATATTTTCCAACTGTCCCGATATATTTTCCAACTGTCCCGATATATTTTCCAACTGTCCCGATATATTTTCCAACTGTCCTGATGTCTTTTTCCAACTGTCACGATATATTTTCTAACTGTCCTGATGTCTTTTTCCAACTGTCCCGATATATTTTCTAACTGTCCTGATGTCTTTTTCCAACTGTCCCGATATATTTTCTAACTGTCCTGATGTCTTTTTCCAACTGTCCCGATATATTTTCCAACTGTCCCGATATATTTTCCAACTGTCCCGATATATTTTTCCAACTGTCCCGATATATTTTACAACTGTCCCGATATATTTTCCAACTGTCCCAATATATTTTCCAACTGTCCCGATATATTTTCTAACTGTCCCGATAGATTTTCTAACTGTCCTGATGTCTTTTTCCAACTGTCCCGATATGTTTTCCAACTGTCCCGATATATTTTCCAACTGTCCCAATATATTTTCCAACTGTCCCGATATATTTTCCAACTGTCCCGATATATTTTCCAACTGTCCCGATATATTTTCCAACTGTCCCAATATATTTTCCAACTGTCCCGATATATTTTCCAACTGTCCCAATATATTTTCCAACTGTCCCGATATATTTTCCAACTGTCCCGATATATTTTCTAACTGTCCTGATGTCTTTTTCCAACTGTCCCGATATATTTTCCAACTGTCCCGATATATTTTCTAACTGTCCCGATATATTTTCTAACTGTCCTGATGTCTTTTTCCAACTGTCCCGATATATTTTCCAACTGTCCCAATATATTTTCCAACTGTCCCGATATATTTTCTAACTGTCCCGATAGATTTTCTAACTGTCCTGATGTCTTTTTCCAACTGTCCCGATATGTTTTCCAACTGTCCCGATATATTTTCCAACTGTCCCGATATATTTTCCAACTGTCCCAATATATTTTCTAACTGTCCCGATATATTTTCCAACTGTCCCGATATATTTTCCAACTGTCCCGATATATTTTCCAACTGTCCCGATATATTTCCAACTGTCCCGATATATTTTCCAACTGTCCCAATATATTTTCCAACTGTCCCGATATATTTTCCAACTGTCCCGATATATTTTCTAACTGTCCTGATGTCTTTTTCCAACTGTCCCGATATATTTTCTAACTGTCCTGATGTCTTTTTCCAACTGTCCCGATATATTTTCTAACTGTCCTGATGTCTTTTTCCAACTGTCCCGATATATTTTTTAACTGTCCTGATGTCTTTTTCCAACTGTCCCGATATATTTTCTAACTGTCCTGATGTCTTTTTCCAACTGTCCCGATATATTTTCTAACTGTCCTGATGTCTTTTTCCAACTGTCCCGATATATTTTCTAACTGTCCTGATGTCTTTTTCCAACTGTCCCGATATATTTTCCAACTGTCCCGATATATTTTCCAACTGTCCCGATATATTTTTCCAACTGTCCCAATATATTTTCCAACTGTCCCGATATATTTTCTAACTGTCCCGATAGATTTTCTAACTGTCCTGATGTCTTTTTCCAACTGTCCCGATATGTTTTCCAACTGTCCCGATATATTTTCCAACTGTCCCGATATATTTTCCAACTGTCCCAATATATTTTCTAACTGTCCCGATATATTTTCCAACTGTCCCGATATATTTTCCAACTGTCCCGATATATTTTCCAACTGTCCCGATATATTTCCAACTGTCCCGATATATTTTTCCAACTGTCCCAATATATTTTCCAACTGTCCCGATATATTTTCCAACTGTCCCGATATATTTTCTAACTGTCCTGATGTCTTTTTCCAACTGTCCCGATATATTTTCTAACTGTCCTGATGTCTTTTCCAACTGTCCCGATATATTTTCTAACTGTCCTGATGTCTTTTCCAACTGTCCCGATATATTTTTTAACTGTCCTGATGTCTTTTTCCAACTGTCCCGATATATTTTCTAACTGTCCTGATGTCTTTTTCCAACTGTCCCGATATATTTTCTAACTGTCCTGATGTCTTTTTCCAACTGTCCCGATATATTTTCTAACTGTCCTGATGTCTTTTTCCAACTGTCCCGATATATTTTCTAACTGTCCCGATATATTTTCTAACTGTCCTGATGTCTTTTTCCAACTGTCCCGATATATTTTCCAACTGTCCCGATATATTTTCCAACTGTCCCGATATATTTTTTCCAACTGTCCCGATATATTTTACAACTGTCCTGATATATTTTCCAACTGTCCCAATATATTTTCCAACTGTCCCGATATATTTTCTAACTGTCCCGATAGATTTTCTAACTCTCCTGATGTCTTTTTCCAACTGTCCCGATATATTTTCCAACTGTCCCAATATATTTTCCAACTGTCCCGATATATTTTCCAACTGTCCCGATATATTTTCTAACTGTCCTGATGTCTTTTTCCAACTGTCCCGATATATTTTCCAACTGTCCCGATATATTTTTCAACTGTCCCAATATATTTCCAACTGTCCCGATATATTTTCCAACTGTCCCAATATATTTTTTCCAACTGTCCCGATATATTTTCCAACTGTCCCGATATATTTTCTAACTGTCCTGATGTCTTTTTCCAACTGTCCCGATATATTTTCTAACTGTCCTGATGTCTTTTTCCAACTGTCCCGATATATTTTCTAACTGTCCTGATGTCTTTTCCAACTGTCCCGATATATTTTTTAACTGTCCTGATGTCTTTTTCCAACTGTCCCGATATATTTTTTAACTGTCCTGATGTCTTTTTCCAACTGTCCCGATATATTTTCTAACTGTCCTGATGTCTTTTTCCAACTGTCCCGATATATTTTCTAACTGTCCTGATGTCTTTTTCCAACTGTCCCGAAATATTTTCCAACTGTCCCGATATATTTTCCAACTGTCCCGATATATTTTTCCAACTGTCCCGATATATTTACAACTGTCCCGATATATTTTCCAACTGTCCCAATATATTTTCCAACTGTCCCGATATATTTTCTAACTGTCCCGATAGATTTTCTAACTGTCCTGATGTCTTTTTCCAACTGTCCCGATATGTTTTCCAACTGTCCCGATATATTTTCCAACTGTCCCGATATATTTTCCAACTGTCCCAATATATTTTCTAACTGTCCCGATATATTTTCCAACTGTCCCGATATATTTTCCAACTGTCCCGATATATTTTTTCCAACTGTCCCGATATATTTCCAACTGTCCCGATATATTTTCCAACTGTCCCAATATATTTTCCAACTGTCCCGATATATTTTCCAACTGTCCCGATATATTTTCTAACTGTCCTGATGTCTTTTTCCAACTGTCCCGATATATTTTCTAACTGTCCTGATGTCTTTTTCCAACTGTCCCGATATATTTTCTAACTGTCCTGATGTCTTTTCCAACTGTCCCGATATATTTTTTAACTGTCCTGATGTCTTTTTCCAACTGTCCCGATATATTTTCTAACTGTCCTGATGTCTTTTTCCAACTGTCCCGATATATTTTCTAACTGTCCTGATGTCTTTTTCCAACTGTCCCGATATATTTTCTAACTGTCCTGATGTCTTTTTCCAACTGTCCCGATATATTTTCTAACTGTCCCGATATATTTTCTAACTGTCCTGATGTCTTTTTCCAACTGTCCCGATATATTTTCCAACTGTCCCGATATATTTTCCAACTGTCCCGATATATTTTTTCCAACTGTCCCGATATATTTTACAACTGTCCTGATATATTTTCCAACTGTCCCAATATATTTTCCAACTGTCCCGATATATTTTCTAACTGTCCCGATAGATTTTCTAACTCTCCTGATGTCTTTTTCCAACTGTCCCGATATATTTTCCAACTGTCCCAATATATTTTCCAACTGTCCCGATATATTTTCCAACTGTCCCGATATATTTTCTAACTGTCCTGATGTCTTTTTCCAACTGTCCCGATATATTTTCCAACTGTCCCGATATATTTTTCAACTGTCCCAATATATTTTGCAACTGTCCCGATATATTTTCCAACTGTCCTGATATATTTTGCAACTGCCCCAACATATTTTCTAACTGTCCCGATATATTTTCCAACTGTCCCGATATTTTTTTCAACTGTCCCAATATATTTTCTAACTGTCCTGATGTCTTCACTGACTGGTGTGCAGAAAAATGGCTACATTGTGAGTTTGGGAAAACAACATAAACGTCCCTGAACGTCATTCTACGGGACTTCTATGGTTCAACGAGAAACATGAAATGGTGAAGAATGTGGGATTAGCAGTTATGTGGGACTCGACATATCAACAACCCCCTTCTCAGTTTGACACGGAATACACAGAAGGACACCGAATTCACAACACAGAATTCACAACGAGCAACAATGTGTTTGTCGGCGTAATTAAAAAAGTTAAGGAAAGAGGGGAGTGACAAAGCTGCCCACCACACAGTCATAACTGAACACGAAAATCAGCTCATCAAACAATCCAAAGGCTCTGGACACTGAAACAACTGAGGGTTTGGTGAACAAAGTGTGTTTTGATGTTCAACTTCATTTTGAGAGGGAAGGGAGGGTAACCGTCTGCTGAAAACTAACTTGTTTAAAAATATGTACAGACGAGGACTCTCTCATTCAACAATCCCACAAAAAAAACACAAGGACCCACAGGAGAAGAACAGGGAGAGTGGACAGGGAGAGTGGACGGGGATTCATGTTTGAACTTCCGGGTGATCCCCTCTGCCCGGTGGCTTCCCTCAAGAAGAATATGTCCCTCCTTTCCTCTGATGCCCCCAGCGTTGTAGCTCCACCCGAAACAGAAAGCAGTGAACATAGACATATGGTATGTAACTGTTAGCTAGTTAGCTAGCTAAATCTAATGTACCCTGACAATATAACCGGCAGCTACGAAGGTCTAACTATTAGCTAACATTATTTTATATGTTTCAGAAACACAAAAGAGCCGATGGGAGTGAATAACTTCACAACAATGTTGCCAAAGATATGCCAAATGCAAAATTAGCTGGCACGTCACAGATTTACGCAAACCACAGCCTCCGAACCACCGCGATACAGAAACGATCGAATGTCGGACTAGAGACGTGAGAAATAACGTCTGTCAGTGGACACAGATCCGAAACCTCTCGGCAAAGTTACTGGAGGACAAATCTGGAAGCGAGGAAGTAGTGGAGCACTATTCTCCCTGACAACACAGCAGCAGCTCAACCCAGCTAAAATAACTTCCATTTAAACAGCATTTTCAAATTAGATGTGTCGTTCATTGTCTTGCTGTGTTGGCATCAGGTTTCTAAAAGCAATAAGGCGCGTCTGGGTTTAGTTGTATATGGCCAATACACCACAGCTAAGGGCTGTATCCAGGCACTCCACGTTGGGTTGTGCTTAAAAACAACCCTTATCTGTGGTATATATCCCATATACCACATAAACTACATGGACCGGAATTATGCCTCCTCATTCAAACCATGAAGATGGGAGAGAACAGGCGATGCTGGTGCAGGACATAAAGCCTATGTGCAGTAGTTACAATTATAGGCCAGCCAATTTTATTTTTATTTGGAATATAATGAAATATATTTAAAAGGATCTGCCCCCCTTTTTTAAAAATGTTCTCCTAAAATGACATACCCAAATCTAACTGCCTGTAGCTCAGGACCTGAAGCAAGGATATGCATATTCTTGATACCATTTTGAAAGGAAACACTTTGAAGTTTGTGTAAATGTGAAATGAATGTAGGAGAATATAACACATTAGATCTGGTAAAAGGTAATACAAAGAAAAAACGAATCGTTCTTATGAACTTTGTTTGAATCATCATCTTTGAGATGCAAGAGAAAGGCCATAATGTATTTTTCCAGCCAAAGTGCAATTTAGATTTCGGCCACTAGATGGCAGCAGTGTATGTGCAACGTTTTAGACTGATCCAATGAACCATTGCAAATCTGTTTAAGATTTTGTATCAAGACGGCCCAAATGTGCCTAATTTGTTTATTAATAACTTTTCATCTTCAAAATTGTGCACTCTCCTCAAACAATAGCATTGTTCTCTTCCGCTGTAGTAGCTACTGTAAATTAGACAGTGCAGTTATATTCACAAGAATTTAAGCTTTCTGCCAGTATCAGATATGTCTATGTCTTACTTACAACCTCATGCTAATCACATTAGCCTACGTTAGCTCAACCGTCCCGTGGAAGGGACACCAATCCCGAAGAAGTTTTAAATGTTTTGTAATATAATGAGGCCATTTTAAACATTTAAATGTTTTATAATATAATGGGCCAATTTAAATGTTTTATAATATAATGGGCCAATTTAAACATTTAAATGTTTTATTATATAATGGGCCTATTTATATTTATATTAGGCTGACACATTACCTTTCAAATGTTTTGTTTTGCAACTTAAGTATTACCTGGTCTTTCTCTCTGTAGTATTGTTGTTTCATTCCTTCCTCTCAACAGTGACATAACATCATTTCCGTTGTCTTCACCATTCTAACGACATGTTTGAATAACACAGGACTAGAATAACATGCAGACGGCTTTCGCTTCGCTTCTCTTCAGGAAGACTGAATGGTTTGGGGTCTGAATTAATAACTGCTATAGTCCACCACCATCTGAATGGTTATGGGTCTGAATGGTTATGGGTCTGAATGGTTATGGGTCTGAATGGTTATGGATCTGAATGGTTATGGATCTGAATGGTTATGGGTCTGAATGGTTATGGGTCTGAATGGTTATTCGTCTGAATTAATAACTGATATAGTCTACCACCATCTGAATGGTTATGGGTCTGAATTAATAACTGCTATAGTCCACCACCATCTGAATGGTTATGGGTCTGAATTAATAACTGATATAGCCTACCTGTGAGGATTGATGTTGAAGACAGGAAGCAGGTACAGGGAGAACATTTTAATAGACAACGGACATGAACCAGGACAGGAACCGTGTCTGGACAGGGGACAAAATTACAACATTAATGCTGACATAGGGAATAACGTGAGGAACAGACAGACGAAGAAGGTGTAATCAACAATGTAATGGAGACCAGGTGAGTCCAATGTTGCGCAGCGGCGCGTAATGATGGTGACAGGTGTGCGTAATGATAGACAGTCTGGTGCCCTTGAGTGCCAGAGAGGGAGTGTGGGAGCAGGCATGACAGTATCCCCCCCCCCCCCTAGGGGTGCCGGCCGGCATCCCACCTGGGCAAGCCTGATGGGCCGTCCGAGGCGTGGGCGCTGGACAAGCCGGATGGGGCGTAGAAGCCTGATGAACCGGCAGAGGCGTGGGAGCCTGACGATCCGGGTTGAGGCGTGAAAGCCTGACGATCCCACTGAGACGTGGGAGCATGATGGCTGGCTGAAGCATGGCGTGGGCTGGGCGCCTGCCACCGGGGAAAGAAAAACCTCTTGAGCCAGCTAGGGCAAGGAAGCCCAACGAGCCAGCTAGGGCAAGGAAGCCCAACGAGCCAGCTAGGGCAAGGAAGCCCAACGAGCCAGCTAGGGCAAGGAAGCCCAACGAGCCAGCTAGGGCAAGGAAGCCCAACAAGCAAGCTAGGGCGAGGAAGCCCAACGAGCCAGCTAGGGCAAGGAAGCCCAACGAGCCAGCTAGGGCAAGGAAGCCCAACGAGCCAGCTAAGGCACTCCCAGTTCAAACGACGACAGCACCCGGATCCGACGTCACCAACAAAAAACAAGGCCTCCCGGATGTTTCCAATTTTGGTGTTAGCATTCTGTGAGGATTGACGCTGGAGACAGGAAGCAGGTACAGGGAGAACATTTAATAAAGGACATGTGTCTGGTGGAAAGCAGACCGAACCAGGTATTCCTCTAGGATTTTGCGAGCCCGTAGTAAAATCAGATGAGAGGAGTGGGAGAAGACATGTGATTGCTGGATTGAGTCCCCAAGCTGACAAGGTAAAAATCTGTTATTCTCCCCCTGAACAAGACAGTTAACCCACTGTTCCCCGTTAGGCTGTTGTTGGAAATAAGAATGTGTTCTTTACTGACTTGCCTAGTTAACCTCACTAGGGTAGGGGAAACTATTTTCACCTACGGATGAAAAGCATGCCCAAAGTAAACTGCCTGTTACTCAGGCCCAGAAGCTAGGATATGCATATGATTAGTAGATTCGGATAGAAAACACTATAAAGTTTCCAAAACTGTTAAAATGATGTCTGTGAGTATAACAGAACTGATATGGCAGGCCAAAAACTGAGAAAAATCCATCCAGGAAGTGGGATTGTTTTATGTTTGTAGTTTTCCATTGACTGCCTTTACAGTATCCAGTGACTTAGGACTCAGATTACACTTGATATGGCTTCCACTAGATGTCAACAGTCTTTAGAAATTGTATCAGGCTTGTATTCTGAAAAATGAGAGCGTAAGAATGAGTGGACCCTGCAGTGTCCCAGAGCTGTTAACTGAGCCCGACAGAGAGGGCGCCTTTCTTGTTTTTCTTTTATATTGTCCGGTTTAAATATTATTGATTATTATGACTTAAAAACAACCTGAGGATAGGTTATAAACATCGTTTGACATGTTTCTACAAACTTTACTGATACTTTTGTGATTTTTCGTCTGGCTGTTTTGACCGCCTTGGAGCCATTGGATTACTGAACAAAACGCGCCAACAAAATGGAGGTTTTTGGATATAAAGAGGGACTTTATCGAACAAAACAGACATTTATTGGGTAACTGGGAGTCTTGTGAGTGCAACCATCTGAAGATCATCAAAGGTAAGTGATACATTTTATCGCTCAGTGCCATGCGAAAGTATTCGGCCCCCTTGAACTTTGCAACCTTTTGCCACATTTCAGGCTTCAAACATAAAGATATAAAACTGTATTTTTGTGTGAAGAATCAACAACAAGTGGGACACAATCATGAAGTGGAACGACATTTATTGGATATTTCAAACTTTTTTAACAAATCAAAAACTGAAAAATTGGGCGTGCAAAATTATTCAGCCCCTTTACTTTCAGTGCAGCAAACTCTCTCCAGAAGTTCAGTGAGGATCTCTGAATGATCCAATGTTGACCTAAATGACTAATGATGATAAATACAATCCACCTGTGTGTAATCAAGTCTCCGTATGAATGCACCTGCACTGTGATAGTCTCAGAGGTCCGTTAAAAGCGCAGAGAGCATCATGAAGAACAAGGAACACACCAGGCAGGTCCGAGATACTGTTGTGAAGAAGTTTAAAGCTGGATTTGGATACAAAAAGATTTCTCAAGCTTTAAACATCCCAAGGAGCACTGTGCAAGTGATAATATTGAAACGGAAGGAGTATCAGACCACTGCAAATCTACCAAGACCTGGCCGTCCCTCTAAACTTTCAGCTCATACAAGGAGAAGACTGATCAGAGATGCAGCCAAGAGGCCCATGATCACTCTGGATGAACTGCAGAGATCTACAGCTGAGGTGGGAGACTCTGTCCATAGGACAACAATCAGTCGTATATTGCACAAATCTGGCCTTTATGGAAGAGTGGCAAGAAGAAAGCCATTTCTTAAAGATATCCATAAAAAGTGTTGTTTAAAGTTTGCCACAAGCCACCTGGGAGACACACCAAACATGTGGAAGAAGGTGCTCTGGTCAGATGAAACCAAAATTGAACTTTTTGGCAACAATGCAAAACGTTATGTTTGGCGTAAAAGCAACACAGCTCAACACCCTGAACACACCATCCCCACTGTCAAACAAGGTGGTGGCAGCATCATGGTTTGGGCCTGCTTTTCTTCAGCAGGGACAGGGAAGATGGTTAAAATTGATGGGAAGATGGATGGAGCCAAATACAGGACCATTCTGGAAGAAAACCTGATGGAGTCTGCAAAAGACCTGAGACTGGGACGGAGATTTGTCTTCCAACAAGACAATGATCCAAAACATAAAGCAAAATCTACAATGGAATGGTTCAAAAATAAACATCTCCAGGTGTTAGAATGGCCAAGTCAAAGTCCAGACCTGAATCCAATCGAGAATTTGTGGAAAGAACTGAAAACCGCTGTTCACAAATGCTCTCCATCCAACCTCACTGAGCTCGAGCTGTTTTGCAAGGAGGAATGGGAAAAAATGTCAGTCTCTCGATGTGCAAAACTGATAGAGACATACCCCAAGCGACTTACAGCTGTAATCGCAGCAAAAGGTGGCGCTACAAAGTATTAACTTAAGGGGGCTGAATAATTTTGCACGCCCAATTTTTCAGTTTTTGATTTGTTAAAAAAGTTTGAAATATCCAATAAATGTCGTTCCACTTCATGATTGTGTCCCACTTGTTGTTGATTCTTCACAAAAAAATACAGTTTTATATCTTTATGTTTGAAGCCTGAAATGTGGCAAAAGGTCGCAAAGTTCAAGGGGGCCGAATACTTTCGCAAGGCACTGTATTT
>NW_027258910.1:0-47951 GCF_045791955.1 Oncorhynchus clarkii lewisi | reverse complement strand
GCAGGCACGCACACACACACGAACACACTCACTTACACACACACACGCAATCATTTAAACACACACGCAGGCAGGCAGGCAGGCAGGCACGCACACACACTCGAACACACTCACTTACACAAACACACGCAATCACTTAAACACACACACGCAGGCAGGAAGGCACACACACACTCTCGAACACACTCACCTACACACACACAGGCAATCACTTAAACACACACACGCAGGCAGGAAGGCACACACACACTCTCGAACACACTCACCTACATACACACAGGCAATCACTTAAACACACACACGCAGGCAGGAAGGCACACACACACTCTCGAACACACTCACCTACATACACACAGGCAATCACTTAAACACACACACGCAGGCAGGAAGGCACGCACACACACACGAACACACTCACTTACTCACACAAATGCAATCACTTAAACACACACACGCAATCACTTAAACACACACACGCAGGCAGGCAGGAGCGCACACACACTCGAACACACTCACTTACACACACACATGCAATCACTTAAACACACACACGCAGGCACGCACACACACTCTAACACACTCACTTACACACACATATGCAATCACTTAAACACACACGCGCAGGCAGGCAGGCACGCACACACACTCGAACACACTCACTTACTCACACAAATGCAATCACTTAAACACACACACGCAATCACTTAAACACACACATGCAGGCAGGCACGCACACACACTCGAACACACTCACTTACACACACACACGCAATCACTTAAACACACACACGCAGGCAGGCAGGCACGCACACACACTCGAACACACTCACTTACACAAACACACGCAAACACTTAAACACACACACGCAGGCACGCACACACACTCGAACACACTCACCTACACACACACAGGCAATCACTTAAACACACACACGCAGGCAGGAAGGCACACACACACTCTCGAACACACTCACCTACACACACACACGCAAACACTTAAACACACACACGCAGGCACGCACACACACTCGAACACACTCACCTACACACACACAGGCAATCACTTAAACACACACACGCAGGCAGGAAGGCACACACACTCTCGAACACACTCACCTACACACACACACGCAATCACTTAAACACACACACGCAGGAAGGCACACACACACTCTCGAACACACTCACACACACACAGGCAATCACTTAAACACACACACGCAGGCAGGAAGGCACACACACACACTCGAACACACTCACCTACATACACATATGCAATCACTTAAACACACACACGCAATCACTTAAACACACACATGCAGGCAGGATGGCACGCACGCACACACACACGAACACACTCACTTACTCACACAAATGCAATCACTTAAACACACACACGCAATCACTTAAACACACACACGCAGGCAGGCAGGAGCGCACACACACTCGAACACACACACGCAATCACTTAAACACACACACGCAGGCAGGAAGGCACACACACACTCTCGAACACACTTACTTGCACACACATATGCAGGCACACAGACTCAGGGACACACGAATTGTGGCGGCAGCTGTGGATGTAATGTAGCTATAAGAACTCTGTAGTTCAGTGCTTGTTGTGTATGTTTGGAATGCAAGTGTTTTTAAAGTTTTTTACAATTGCTAACAAGCGTTTACTTATACTTAAGATGATTAAGTCTTAAGACAGCAACACCCCTACATCACACAATTAGCCAAATAGTACATTTTCTGCTCAAACCAAAATACAACTACAAACATTAAATACCAACTCTATATTTCAAAATGCAAAAAAACCTTTCTCTACTGTACATACATTAACTCTATCAAAGCATGGCATACCCGACTCAATACAGTATCTAATCATTCTGTCAAAACACATGTTTTCTATCCAAGAGGAACGTATAGTCAATCAGAACACAATGACTTTCAAAATACTAACAGTTAATGGCATTACAAAAACTGCATTACTTTTCATGTTTCAGTTCTACCTGCAGACATTAGACAATATGAAATCCATTGTTTTTATCATTCAGTTTCCTCTTACTGTAAACCACTCTACATTTTTTGGTTGAGTGTCGATTGTGTGCATTTTTGGCAACATACTATCTAAAAGTGAATGAGTTATCTTTACTTCATAGAATGTAAAGTAGAAAAAAATAGTAAGTGACAGAATTGCTGCAGTAAAAGCTTTATTAGCAACATGAAATTACTACCAGTGATCAACAACACATCCAACATACATGGCCTTTGGTTCAACAACACATCCAACATACATGGCCTTTGGTTCAACAACACATCCAACATACATGGCCTTTGGTTCAACAACACATCCAACATACATGGCCTTTGGTTCAACAACACATCCAACATACATGGCCTTTGGTTCAACAACACATCCAACATACATGGCCTTTGGTTCAACAACACCTCCAACATACATGGCCTTTGGTTCAACAACACATCCAACACACATGGCCTTTGGTTCAACAACACATCCAACATACATGACCTTTGGTTCAACAACACATCCAACATACATGGCCTTTGGTTCAACAACACATCCAACATACATGGCCTTTGGTTCAACAACACATCCAACATACATGGCCTTTGGTTCAACAACACATCCAACATACATGGCCTTTGGTTCAACAACACATCCAACATACATGGCCTTTGGTTCAACAACACATCCAACATACATGGCCTTTGGTTCAACAACACATCCAACATACATGGCCTTTGGTTCAACAACACATCCAACATACATGGCCTTTGGTTCAACAACACATCCAACATACATGACCTTTGGTTCAACAACACCTCCAACACACATAGCCTTTGGTTCAACAACACATCCAACACACATGGCCTTTGGTTCAACAACACATCCAACATACATGACCTTTGGTTCAACAACACCTCCAACATACATGGCCTTTGGTTCAACAACACCTCCAACTTACATGGCCTTTGGTTCAACAACACATCCAACATACATGGTCTTTGGTTCAACAACACATCCAACATACATGGCCTTTGGTGGTTCAACAACACATCCAACATACATGGCTTTTGGTTCAACAACACATCCAACATACATGGCCTTTGGTTCAACAACACATCCAATGTCATCTCTCGCTATGCACCTTGGATAGTAAAGCTTGGCCTGCCTTATCCACCCCTGGCAGTCTTCAGCTGAGAAGTCTCTGTACCTTGGATAGAAACGCTTGTCATGCCTCATCCACCCCTGGCAGTCTTCAGCTGAGATGTCTCTGCAGCCAGCATCCATTGCATCCAGGAGGGACATTTGGTCACTTCAATTTGTAATTTTTTTATTTAACCTTTATTTTAACTAGGCAAGTCAGTTAAGAACAAATTCTTATTTACAATGACGGCCAACCAAAAGGCAAAAGGCCTCCTGCGGGGACGGGGGCTGGGATTAACAAACACATCACGACGAGACAACACTACATAAAGAGAGCCCTAAGACAACAACATAGCAAGGCAGCAACACATGACAACACAGCATGGTAACAACAAAACATGACAACACAACATGGTACAGACATGGGCACAGACAACAGCACAAAGGGCAAGGAGGTAGAGACAACAATACATCACGCAAAACAGCCACAACTGTCAGTAAGAGTGTCCATGATTGAGTCTTTGAATGAAGAGATTGAGATAAAACTGTCCCGTTTGAGTGTTTGTTGCAGCTCGTTCCAGTCGCTAGCTGAAGCGAACTGAAAAGACGAGAGACACAGGGATGTGTGTGCTTTGGGAACCTTTAACAGAATGTGACTGTCAGAACGGGGGTTGTATGTGGAGGATGAGGGGTGCAGTAGGCCTAAGAGGGTTTTATAAATAAGCATCAACCTGTGGGTCTTGCGGTATACAGAGATGACCAGTTTGTTTACAGAGGAGTATAGAGTGCAGTGATGTGTCCTATAAGGAGCATTGGTGGCAAATCTGATGGCCGAATGGTAAAGCACATCTAGCCACTCGAGAGCACCCTTACCTGCCGATCTATAAATGATGTCTCCGTAATCTAGCATGGGTAGGATGGTCATCTGAGTCAGGGTTAGTTTGGCAGCTGGGGTGAAAGAGGAGCGATTACGATAGAGGAAACCAAGTCTAGATTGAACTTTAGTCTGCAGCTTTGATATGTGCTGAGAGAAGGACAATGTACCGTCTAGCCATACTCCCAAGTACTTGTATGAGGTAACTACCTCAAGCTCTAAACCCTCAGAGGTAGTAATCACACCTGTGGGGAGACGGGCATTCTTCTTACCAAACCACATTACCTTTGTTTGGAGGTGTTCAGAACCAGGTTAATGTTGGAGAAATATTGTTGGACACTAAGAAAGCTTTGTTGTAGAGCATTTAACACCAAATCTGGGGAGGGGCCAGCTGAGTATAAGACTGTATCATCTGCATATAAATGGATGAGAGAGCTTCCTACTGCCTGAGCTATGTTGTTGATGTAAATTGAGAAGAGCGTGGGGCCTAGGATTGAGCCTTGGGGTACTTCCTTGGTGACAGACAGTGGCTGAGACAGCAGATTTTCTGACTTTATACACTGCACTCTTTGAGAGAGATAGTTAGCATACCAGGCCAAAGACCCCTCAGAGACACCAATACTCCCAAGAATGGAATGGTCTACCATATCAAAGCTTTGGCCAAGTCAATAAAAATAGCAGTACAACATTGCTTAGAATCAAGGGCAATGGTGGCATCATTGAGGACCTTTAATGTTGCAGTGATACATCCATAACCTGAGCGGAAACCAGATTGCATACCAGAGAGAATACTGTAGACATCAAGAAAGTCAGTCAGTTGATTATTGACAAGTTTTTCCAACACTTTTGATAAACAGGGCAAAATAGAAATATGCCTATAACAGTTAGGATCAGCTTGATCTCCCCCTTTAAATAAATAACAAACCATAGCTGCCTTCCAAGCAAGGGGAACCTCCCCATGAAGGTTAAAAAGGTTGGAGATAGGCTTGGTGATGATAGGGATAGCAACCTTAAATAAGAAAGGGTCTAAACCATCTGACCTAGGTGGTTTTTTAAGGTCAAGTTTCAGGAGCTTCTTTAGCACCTCGGACTCAGTGACTGCCTGCAGGGAGAAACTTTGTTGCAGGGCAGAGGAAAAAGAGGGAGAAGCATCGGGGATAGCCACATTAGAAGGGGTGGGAGATGAGGAAATGTTGGACGGGCAAGGAGGCATGGCTGAGTCAAATAGGTATCCCTAACGAAGTGGTGATTAAAGAGCTCAGCCATGTGCTTACTGTCAGTAACAACCATATCATCAACTTTAAGGGACATGGGCAGCTGTGAGGAGGAGGGTTTATTCTCCAGGTCTTTAACCGTTCTCCAGAACTTCTTGGGGCTAGACCCACAGAGAGAGAACTGCTCCTTAAAGTAACTAACATTGGCCTTCCGGATAGCCTGAGTGCACTTATTTCTCATTTGCTTGAATGAGTATGTGTGTTCCGAGCCTTTCACCAAATGCAATTCTTGAGGTGGAGTAACTCTGCAAGATCACGGTCATGTGGCCATTGATCATACACTTTCCACCTCCAGGCAGAAAATAATTGCTCAGTGTTTCCTCCCTCCTGTTCCCTTTCTGCTTCTGGCACCAGTTGTTTGTGGAGGTCATCTAAAAACAGAAGAAGGAGCTCAGTGTTGTAGGGACCAATATGGCATTTCTGCAGGACCGAACCAGAGAGATTGCAGGACACATTGTGATATTTGCTCCTCTCTGACCCGGGACATCAACGGTGGCCCTTTTCCCGATGACCTTTCTTCCCCACAGACGTGTTTTTCCCAGGTTAAACCCTGCCTCGTCTACATAAATGACGTTCATTTCTGGCATATAGTGTGCAAGCATTTATAAATAAGACAAGAAAGATCCCTCATTATGGTATTGGGTAAGCTTGTATGTAAAGAAAGTGTAAGCATTTTAGAAATGTGTTAATTGACTGAATATTCTGTGAAAACAACATGAATTGTGTTATTGGTATGGTCCACAACAGACAGATGTTGTGCTAATCGTGTTTAGAGTTTTGAAAATGTGACTACAGATTGGACAAAAGGATTTTAGTGATAGTAAAAAAAAAAAAAATATAAATGATGGGGCTGTGATTAAGATATGAATCAGGGTGGATCTTGATGTAATGTCTTTGTTTTTCTCTTGTAGCATGCTGTGGTAAGTTCCTGGACCATACAAAGTTTTAGCGCTTAACAGTTACACATGGCATTATTTTACATCCTTGCATGACCTTCAGTTTCAATTTTCAAGATTCAATTTCACTCTGTATGCCAGTGAGAGACTCTGAGAGGCACCAAATTACATCCACAGCATGTATTGTAAATAGTCACATAGATATAGAGATGTACGATCTTAATTTGAGACAGTTTGCTACAGCAAGGAAATAATCCTGCAGCAACAGGGAATGTGAATTATTATGTGGATTATAGTTAACTGGGATTTTTTTGTAGGAGTTGATACATTTTTCATTAGGGCAAATCAAGTCTGACATTCTAAAGTGTAAATTACAAACTTTAGAAGCCTTTTTAAGCCTCGAACACACTACAAGTTTGCATTTCCTGCCGTGCAGGACATTTTTCAGCAACAAAAGAGTGATCAAATGAAGATCCTTCATCTGTACTATTCATATGGTGTATGATGCTCAGAATATATCATGATATTATTATAATGACAATGTAACTGGCATTCACAGTGTGTGAGTGTGGTCCGGTGAAGCTACTCTTTGTACTGGACAGTTCAGAGAGTGTTGGGCTGCAGAACTTCACCCTGGAAAAAGAGTTTATAATTCGAATCATCAACAAGATTACCAAGTTCAGCAAAGACAAGGTGGGTGAACATTTGTCCTGACTTCCCTGGGTGAGAGAGGGGCCTTAACTAAATGTTGTTTCTCTGTGTGTGTTTCTGTTTGCAGAAGGAGCTAGGATCACGAGTGGGTGTAGTTCAGTACAGCCATGACGGCACCCAGGAGCTGGTATCTATGGAGGACCCCAAGATCACCACAGTAGCACAGCTCAAAAGGTCCGACCAGATAAGAGTCAAAAGTCCAAAGTACAGCAGTTACCTGATATCAGTTGACTGACTGACTGACTAACTGTTGTGTTTGATGTCCCATACTTGCAGCTCGGTGAGAAACATGCGCTGGATTGCCGGTGGTACGTACACGGGAGAGGCGCTGGATTTCGCCCGGCAGGCATTCGGCAGCTCCCAGCTGGACCGAAAGGTGGCCATAGTCTTGACAGACGGACAGTCGGACACCCGCCGGGACGCCAAACCGCTGTCCTCCCTCTGCTCTGTGCCCAATATAAGGGTGAGGGATGTCAATGGGACTGGGCAATGGGATGGGGGAGAGTGGGCTGAAGGACATGTATAGGTTGGGGGTGAAGAGATGATGTCAGGACCAAGGGTTCATTTCATTAGACATAAAGAGAACCATCTCTCTCTCCTCCAAGTCTGCCATTTTGTGGCAAAGCCTCAGTATGTCCTCCATCTTGGCTCCTCAGGTGGTGGGCATTGGCATAGGTGACATCTTCAGACGGGCGTCCTACGCCACCATGCTGGAGGAGATCACCTGTCTGGGCACAGCCTCACCTGGACTCTACCTGAAGATTACAGACCACGTGCAACTGCTGGAGGACTCCTTCTTCAACAACGTTACTGGCTATATCTGCCAAGGTAGACTGTGTACAGGCTAGCTCTAATTTACAATATCTGGAGGTAGCTACATCTGCTAAGGTAGTCTATGTACAGGCTAGCTCTAATTTACAATATCTGGAGCTAGCTACATCTGCCAAGGTAGTCTATGTACAGGCTAGCCCTAATTTACAATATCAGGAGCTAGCTACATGCTATGTTCCTATGCTCTCAACTAAGGTCTGGGTTGTGTTTACAGATAAGAAATGTCCTGATTACACCTGTCCAGGTAAGACTGCTCCTCTCCCTTGTTTTTATGGTCACAGTTTCCTATACATTACAATACGTATTTGTTTTAGCATTCAGCCTAGTACTGCAATTTAAAGATTTAGTGGAATGTATGTAAATGTATCTGAACCCCAACTGCTGTTCTAAAATAGTCTACTCTTCCTCCAGCCAACTTCCAGGAAGCTACAGACATAGTCTTCATGTTGGACGGCTCCTCCAGTGTGGGCCAGGCCAACTTCTACAGAGCCAGAGAGTTTGTTGAGAACATGGCCGCCAGACTGCTGTCACAGGACCGGGGAGGGCTGCTCCGCCTGTCCGTCATGCAGTACAGCGATGGGCAGCAGCAGAGAGTGGAGGTGCCCTTCACTGCTAGGGTTGAGGATGTGCTAACGGGGCTAGCAGCTACGCTCTACATGGACGGGGCCACCGACTTACCGGCTGCCCTGGCCTTCCTGACCTCCACCCTCCAGAGGGAGGGCCGCTCTGCTGTCCCCAGGAAAGTGGTGGTATTCACGGACGGCAGGTCTGTGGCCTCTGCCCGGGCTGCTATCCCCAGAGCCGCCGCCGCCGCTCTGGCAGAGAACACACAGCTGCTGGCCGTCACTGTGGGCGAGGGCTTTGACGAGGCGGGCGTGTGCCAGCTGGTGACGGGACAGGCGAACGGGTTTGATTACCACGTCGTGGATAGTCGTGTCCACCGAGTGGCGCTGTACAGTGACCTGGCCAGACGGGTGGTCATGCAGAGCCTGGCTAGAAAGCTCTCTAAAGCTCTCTGAAGCTCTCCACAGCTCTCCGAAGTTCTCTAAAGCTCTCTGAAGCTCTGTAAAGCTATCTCAAGCTCTCTGAAGTTCTCTAAAGCTCTCTGAAGCTCTCCAAAGTTCTCTAAAGCTCTCCGAAGCTCTCTAAAGCTCTCTGAAGCTATCTCAAGCTCTCTGAAGTTCTCTAAAGTTCTCTAAAGCTATGTAAAGCTCTCTAAAGCTTTCTGAAGCTCTGTAAAGCTTTCTGAAGTTCTCTAAAGCTCTCTGATGCTCTCCAAAGTTCTCTAAAGCTATGTAAAGCTCTCTAAAGCTTTCTGAAGCTCTGTAAAGCCCTCTGAAGCTCTCTAAGGCTCTCTGAAGCTCTCTGAAGCTCTGTAAAGCTCTCTGGAGCCCTCTAACGCTCTTAAAGACCTCCCTACTACTGAACTGTCTATGAATTGTCCTGTTGTGCCATGTATTAGGCCATTAAGAAATTAGATAGATATGGCGCACATTTTATACTTTTGTGTTTTCCTTATGCCTTTGAGGGCCTCCTGCTTTTCATGTGAAATAAAATGAATATGTTTGTCATAAGAAGCACTTGGGTAGATGAATAAACGTTACGCTGTAAGTTTGGTGATAAGATGAACAGTTTTCTTTTGCTCAAATTTTCTGGAGGTCTTGACAAATAAAATATTGGACAAACTAACTAGCTAATTGTGAATAGATTACAATCTATTATTTTCAAATATATGCAGGGCCATTTAGTTAAAGAATTACCCAGACATGCCAATAAAATGCACTAGAGGACAGTGTTGGAGTGTTGAGAAAAGAGGGCTGAGTAGAGGAGCTCTAACACACACTTGGAAAATACTGCTATTCTGTTCTACATAGTGATTAGTGATAGTTTGCAACGTTCGTTATAAGGATCGGACCAAGGCGCAGCGTGAATAGAGTTCCACATATATGTAATCAACTGAAACTCACCGAAACAAAACAACAAATAACCAACCGAACCGCTACTAGTGTGCACACAGGCACCTAATTGTAGACAAGATCCCACAAACACCAAAGGGAAATGGCTACCTAAATATGATCCTCAATCAGAGACAATGATAAACAGCTGCCGCTGATTGGGAACCATATCAGGCCACCATAGACATACAAATCACCTAGACCTACAAAAACCCTAGACATACAAAAACTAGCGTACCCTCCCTAGTCACACCCTGACCTAACCAAAATATAAAGAAAACAGAGATATCTCAGGTCAGGGCAGGACATAGTTGTTGTAGAAGGACCTTTTACAGATCGGTCCAAAAAGACACTAGGCTTCCCCTTGTACTCCGTACTTATCTGAGGGTGTTGGGCTACTGGCCTCTGGATGTACCCAACTTCAGCACCATGGACAGAGTTAGAAATTCAGCTGTTTGAAATCCCAGATGCCAATCAGTGTACTCATTCATTCCCTTATGAAATAGCATGTATTTAGTATATCTGGCTCCAACTGTACTCTGAGAATAATAAGAAGCAGGGATCATGAAAACGTTTTATTTTATATAGCTATGTTTTGTTACTGTGAAAATGAATCTGTAATGAAAAAAGGGATAATGATCTCAGTGACTGTAATGATCAGTGGGTTCCTCTATCTCAGAAAGCCACTTCTGAATCTCACTGCTCTTCTTCTCTGTCTCCTCACTGCTCTTGTTCCTCAGCTCCTCACTGCTCTTCTTCTCTGTCTCCTCACTGCTCTTGTTCCTCAGCTCCTCACTGCCACTGCCTAGCTCCTCACTGCCTGCTGAGAAGCGATTGACTCTCTTGGCTGTGGTCTCCAGAGAGATCACCTGTATCCTCTTCATGTCATTCCTGCAGCGCAGCTCCTTCAGCTTCCTGTAGTAGACCCTGCAGCTGAAGCCCTCCATAAAGCCCAGGGTGATGTGTGTCTGCAGAGAGGACAGGCTGGGGTAGTACCACAAGCAGCTGGCACACTTATACAGCAGTTCCCCATTGAACTTCTCCAGGGCAGAGGAGGCTCTGAGGAAGCAGAAGTCCAGGCGGTCTGTGTACGACGGCTCCTTGGGCTCCACTGACCTACTGCCTCCCTTCCTCGCCGTGTGTCTGTAGGAGATGTCTGCTGGTCTTCAGGGGAGGGCAGAGAGTGTGAGGTGTTTTGGAGCCAAGTATACTAGGGGGTTCTGCTGCTCTTAATGCCTGAGCATGAAAAGGACTCCACTGGGTACCTGGTGTTAGAGAAAGAATAGGGTCCTGCTGTCACGCTATGGCAATTCTGATTCATATTTACTGTAAATCAAATGGGATGTAAATAAATATGTCATGATAGTGCTACGTTTGCCAAAAATACTTCAGAGCGCTTACCCGTTCTCTTCCTTAGCCTTTCAGTGACAAAAGGTTCTCTTAAGAAAACTTGTGAGGACTTCATTTTTTACAATAAATGGATCATGGAACCATGGTATAGAACCTAGCTAAGAAAATGGGTCAAGTGGTTTTACAAATGTTCTAGAATGGATTGGAATTCCAAATTCCAAAAGCAATGATGTCATAATGATCTCTTTGTGTATGAAGATGAAGTTCAATTCATTCATGGTTCTGGAGATTAGTAATAATAATATAAAATGTTTTTAACTGTTATAGTGCTAATCATTACATAAATACATCTCAAAGCGATGCAAAGCAACAACAACAAAAAACAACCAATTTAAAAACAATCAACATCATTAATCATCAAGAGACTGAAGAATTATTAAAATGCTTTAGTTTAATTTATTAGGATCCTGCTACTGCACATGTAGCAGCTATTTTTCCTGGTGTCCACATAAAACGTACAAATACATTACAAAGTACACAACAGAAATAGACAAGAACAACATAATAAATTCCTTTATATTCAAAATATTTGTTTACAAATAAAATAAGAGTTTTATATAGGAAAGACACCAAGAGACAACAAAAATACTATCTACACACTATTTATATATCCATATTCATTCTTATACAGTATAGTTAAATTACAATATCTCTTTAGAAAGAGGAGAGGCACTTTGATGCCAGATGTTTTCTGTATCTGTTTTTTAAAGCTGAACTTGCTTTTTGCCTGAGTAACCTCTGGTGGCAGAGCATTTCACCATGACATGGCTCTATACAAGCCTTTTGCTACACCCGCAATAACATCTGCTAAGTATGTGTATGTGACCATACAATTTGATTTGATACATAACTGAGCGATGCATTAAATCTGTTTTTCGTTTGGATACTGTGAAGATACACCATAAAGGCATGTAGTATGGTGGGGTTTGTAAGTCTGTTTGAAGTATATGAAAAAATATTATACAAACATAAATGTTTCGTTAGAAGACTAGAAGAGAAGTAGTCCATTTCTCCTCAACCCTTAACCATGAAACACTATCATGGTATCCATCTGCAGAGTGGAATTCTATAATGGTATCCATCTGCAGAGTGGAATTCTATTATGCTATCCATCTGCAGAGTGGAATTCTATTATGGTATCCATCTGCAAAGTGGTATTGTATAATGGTATCCATCTGCATAGTGGTATTCTATCATAGGATCCATCTGCAGAGTGGTATTCTATCATGATACCCATCTGCATAGTGGTATTCTATCATCAAACACATCTGCATAGTGGTATTCTATCATGATACCCATCTGCATAGTGGTATTCTTGGATCACAAACCTATAAATAGGCAGCCAAGACACATCAGAAACACATTTGGCAAGATGACATTTTAGGACAGAAAATCAACCCTGTAATATCCTTTTCTGACATGAAATTGTAGTGTTGTGTAATCACACAAAAGGATATATCCCGTTATCTAACCCAGAAACACAGAACAGAACATCAAATCAATTGTTGTTGATGTAACACTGACAGCTTGGTTCACTTTCCAAGATTATTCAGGTTAAAATAGGACAGCCTGTTCACAACCCTATTGGTTTGGTGTGGGGGTTGTTTCAGACCCTAATCCACAGTCTAGAGTAAAGATTATGGCTGTAGGCAGGAATCATGTACTGGTGACATCCTTAAGAAGCAGTGGGCTGAGATGTCATTTATTTAATCGCCCTCTGGCTCCACCCATATGTAGGATGACAGAGCGTTTTGTGTTAGAGGGACTGTCACACATTGTGACTCTTGTGAAGAAGAACAGAAACAGCCCAGCATGGCAGCCTTTGTCTCGGTGAGTTCCTCTCTTCCAGGCATTTACACAACTTTGTTGACTCTCAATGCTTTGATACAAGCATTGTTTGTGAGTTGATCATTTGGGAGTGTGGTAGCAGATTGTTGAATTGTGCTAGGTAAAGAATGCATACTTTGTTTTATCGTTTCCATGGTAAATTTAAGGAATGTCTGATAGAAGATGGGAATCATTTAGGGCTAGTCTTATAATTTAGGGAAGTCTTTCTCTTTCCAGAGACAACATATTACTGTAGGCTACTGTAACAGTTTCTGAATGTATCATGCTTATCCTTGCTTAATTTACATGTGACACAAATACTATTCATAGAACCAAAACATATAGTTATTATAAAAACATAAGTTATTGCCGCTACTATTTTTATAAACTAAGCAGAGAAAGAGTGAAACACTGTTCTCCATATAAATGTCATAAGAAAATTTGTGGGCAACATAATGTGATGATAGCCTTTAATCCAGTGTGCGACATACAATAGATTCAATTTATTTACTATGTTGTCCCACCTAGCTATCTTAAGATGAATGTACTATCTGTAAGTCACTCTGGATGACAGAGTCTGCTAAATTATTAACTTGTAAAATAAATAAATAGTTCTGGTTTAGAAGTGGGGCTATGATGCGCTTGATGCTCTCCAGACTCTAGAGAGCTGTCCTGATATCCTATTGGTGGAGGGAAGTAATTGACAGTGGGCTAGGGCCAACATGTGTGTTATCACATCTGAATTTAGCCTTGTGTTCTTTATGGAGAGAGGCCTCTAGGGTCTTGGTTTACTTTTAACCAGGTCTGCATGACTTTCATTATTACAGGGAGTAGCGTGGCCTGGTTTGAATGATTTGTTTATCATCCTTACTCACTTACTTTCCTCAACTTCCTTCTTTGAATCTCTTTGGGAATTGTCTCAGCATGTCTGTAACGTTGAATAGCTAACTCCTATGGCAGTGTCTTTTACATTGACCTCTGCCCTTATTTTACCTCTCTCTCAGTTGGCCACGTGTCACCACTGCAGCATATCTTCCAGACATGGCCTTGTCTACAGGGAGTCCATGGCAGCTCTATCCAGGAACGTCATGGCTCCCAGTTACACCAGGAGGCATAGTTCACAGGCTAGAACCCTGCCACTGCGAGCTAGGGGAAGACTCATCACCCAAAGGCCTGTCGGAGAGGCCAAGAATCGGCCTAGAGCTCCAAGGTAAACATCTTACTCTATTACCTAGTAATATACAGATGTTTGGAGTTAATGGCGCATATTTTGAATTGTTGAATGTAATAGAACTCATTTACAGTGTATCTTTAATATCACCATTTTTTTGTCCGCCATTAAAATGGCATCAAACCTTTAAACTCTCTCTTCACAGGCCCAATCCTCCAGAGTTCATTGCCATATCTTCCTCCAAGCTGGCCGGTGTGAAACATTTTGTATTTGTCCACCTAAGGAAGCTCTTTTCATTGGGTGACACCCAGAGGCGCAGAAAGAGTGGCCTGAAACTTTTCTCCTGAAGTATTGCAAATGTAATTTGATGGTAAACATCAATGGGCTTGATGATCCACAAGGTGGCGCTCCAGTAATTCAGTAGGAAGAATCAGTGACAGAGGAGTCAGCAGGAAGATGCTCACTTGTCAAGGCTAAGACATGCAGGTACTCAGACCTCCCTCACCTGAGAGATTGAAGAATGGTGACTGCAGGCCTATACCTTTGGCAGGAGTCTCTATGGCGACCAGTAGCCATGTGGATGAGATGGTTCTGGGTGGAATGCAAGGCAATATTTTTGCAACACTTTTGAGCTTTCTACATATTTATTGTTCTGAGGTATGATGTGCAAAATCAGACATACTATTTAATTTAGTCACATGGTACAACACTTGTATCAGTATCAAATTTTAATGTGATTAGGTTTTTGAAATATAATTGAAAGTCTGTAGAGTCATATGATATTGTTGCCTCCAGCTCAGGCCAAGAAGGAGCCATTGCATATCCTGTTTAACAGTAAGTTGTATTGGATCAAATGTGAGCTTAATGACTGTATTATTATTGTTGTCAAATGTTTAATGCAATGTTATAAACATGTACAGCAGTATAATATACTCGCTTGTTTAGAAATAATACACAGAAACTAATCTAATAAAGGCTTAAATGCTATTTGGGTAAAAATACGTTTTTAAATGTTTCACGTTTTGTTTCAAATTATTACTGAATCTATTCAGACAGGAGGGGGAGCCATAGGATAGACGCTAAAACATTGATTTGGCTCAACCAAAATCATAAAATCAAATCAAATCAAATGACATTTGTCACACACAACGAATACAACAGTGAAATGCTTACTTATAAGCCCTTAACCAAAAATGCAGTTCTAACAAAAATAAGTCTTAAGTAAGTATTTACTAAATAGTAAAACAAAATTAAATAGAAAGATATCAAATAATTAAAGAGCAATAATAAAATAACAGTAACGAGGCTATATACAGGGGGTACTGGTACAGAGTCAATGTGCGGGGACACAGGTTAGTCGAGGTAATTGAGGTAATATGTACATGTAGGTAGAGGTAAAGTGATAATAAATAGAGGGTAGCAGCAGTGTAAAAATAGGCGGGTCAATGCAAATAGTCCAGGTAGCCATTTGATTAGCTGTTCAGGAGTCTTATGGCTTGGGGGTAGAAGCTGTTAAGAAGCATTTTATACCTAGGCTTGGTGCTCTGGTACCGCTTGCCGTGCGGTAGCAGAGAGAACAGTCTATGACTAGGGTGGCTGGACTTTTTGGCAATTCTTAGGGCCCTTCCTCTGACACCACCTGGTATAGAGGTCCTGGAAAGAAGGAAGCTTGGCCTCAGTGATGTACTGGCCGTACGCATTACCCTCTGTAGTGCCTTGCAGTCGGAGGCCGAGCAGTTGCCATACAACCAGTGCTCTCGATGATGCAGATGTAGAACTTTTTGAGGATCTGAAGACCCATGGAAAATCTTTTCAGTCTCTCGAGGGAATAGGAGTTGTTGTGCCCTCTTCACCACTGTCTTGGTGTGTTTAGACCATTATAGTTTTTTGGTGATGTAGACACCAAGGAACTTGAAGCTCCCAACCTGCTCCACTACAGTCCTCCTTTTCCTGTAGTCCACAATCATCTCCTTAGTCTTGGTTACGTTGAGGGAGAGGTTGTTATCCTGGCACCACTCTGCCCAGTCTCTGACCTCCTCCCTATAGGCTGTCTCATATAGGCTGTTAACATACATGTTAAACCAGGGATGGTCCTCTGAGCCATGGCTGGCAGTTTTTCTTCTTTTACTTGTCCAATATCTTTTTTTTTACATGTTCAGAAATTACATTTAAAATGATGTATTTTTCCTAAAATGTTAAATAATTGTTTTAACTAGGGTCAACAGGTGGCTGAAATATACATTTTGATCCAACTAAGGTCACCTTTGATGTTCAGAGAGCTAGCAGGTATTAAGTCACCTCCAACCCCTAGTGAGCGTTTCTAATGCCACAGCATCACTTCCAGTAACAGGCTATAGAAATAACCTGAGACCAAATTAAGGGGATTACAATGTTTAGACTCTGCACCTTTGGTCCCTAGAGGGTTGCCCTCCAGCAGTCTTATTAATCACACACACACACACACTTGTATTGCCATCCTGATTGATCATTGGGAATGCATGCGGCAGCGGACATCTACGTCTGAAGTTCCGTATCAGTGGTTAATGTAATGACATTCTTTTTCCTTATCTGGTGCAATGGCATGGAACCCTATATCACAATATCTAAACTACTCTGTTTACAATGTCCACGAGAGGAAGATGATGATGAGGACTACGACGATGATGAGGATGATGACGACAATGATGATGGCGATGATGATGGGGATGACGACAATGATGATGACGATGATGGGTATGACGATGATGATGACGATGGTGATGATGATGAGGGCTACGACAATGATGAGGATGATGACGACAATGATGATGGCGATGATGATGAGGATGGTGATGATGATGATGAGGACTATGACAATGAGGATGGCGATGATGATGATGATGATGGTGATGATGATGATCAAAAGTAAACATGCATGTCTTTTCATGGGACTAAAAATGCTCAGATTACTTTTATATGTAGGCCTATTTTATGCACTTACCTTTTAACTTTCTTAGAACAGCTGTGTTTACTCTGAGGTGACACAGCAATTGATTGTTTATTTGTAAGCCACTATGAGCAGATATTTCATAACAGAGTTTAAAAAAATTAAAAAATAAAATCAAACTTAAACCTTGGGAACAATAATGATCTTGAAATATTGAGGTAATCTGTCAGAATTATGCTGCCAACACAAACATCAGGGGGCAAACTCTACATGAATATGAATCAGTTAATCTCTAATAAGCTCCTTACAGGCACCACATACATGTAGTTACTGATGACAGATTCCCACCATACGCACCTTGTTAGAGTGGCTTTAGGATGCATACTTACATTAAATTCAACGTTAATCTTGGAAAATCCAATCAAATTAAAGTTTATTTGTCACGTGCGCCGAATACAACAGGTGAAATGCTTACTTACAGGCTCTAACCAATAGTGCAAAAAAGGTATTAGGTGAACAATAGGTAGGTAAAGATATAAAACAACAGTAAAAAATACAGGCTATATACAGTAGCGAGGCTAAAAATGTAGCGAGGCTACATAAAGACACCGGTTAGTCAGGCTGATTGAGGTGGTATGTACATGTAGATATGGTTAAAGTGACATTACTTGTAATGTATATAAGAAAACCAATATGAGTTCACTATTTTGCTTACCTTCAGATAAACTCATGGGCCAGAAGGGTTGACAGTAAAACCAGAGATAGGCTACATAGCTAAATCAATAGACTTGGCATGGCTTTGGTAAAACAATGCTTTTGACCAAACAAGAAGACCATTTGTGGTTATTTGCTGGCAGAATTCTATTAATCTGTTGAAAGTTCACAGATACAGCATCATACCTTTGGCGCAAAGTTTGGCCAGACAATCAACACAGCATCCTTGCTCTTTCACCAGCCCCTCCGGAATAGGCGTGTCGTACACGCCCATTTGTTTTTTCTACTCTTATCATTGGTCAAAGGAAACCGGCTGCTTGGATATGAAAGGAGAACATAAACTGTCAATCAAAATAGGGCGGGTTATGCTCTGTATGTAAAAATCGCTACGTTAGGTTAGTGAAAATGCCAGTCAGTCGAGTTAGTGTCGGTGACACGTCAAAAAAGGTTATTTCGGTATTCGATATTCAAATTCTCCCAGAGGATAGGGGACAGAAATTTGGACAAATGGAAGAAGAGGCCAGTGAACAGATGCGACCCCTCTTGACATCCGTAAGTAACAAGTCGTGGTCACGTTTTTTGTTTTGTTCACCTTTTTTAAAGTTTCTGGAAATTACTTGTTAGCTTGGTGGCTAGCGGTTCATTTGAGGGCGCATTTCTCAAGAGAAAGGAATGGGTACGAAATGGGGGTGGGGGTTCATTTATGCTTTGCTACCAAGGCATATCGAGATGGAAGTGACAATAAACATGTAGTTAGCGAACTTACAATAGGAAACAACTTCATTGCTGTTACTTAATACGTGGTATAAACGTGAGACATAGGTATGCACATATGTTTTCCTTTGTAATTGTTGTTGGGTACCATGTGTGTGCCAGGAAGTAGCCTATATGTCGTCGGCCTCTCTAGCGATGATTCAGAGGGTGTTGAAACTGAGAGGAAAACCTTTTATTGTTAAGAGGACATGTGCGCCCGCCCGGGGTGGTCAGAGGGTATCACCTCGTGGACTCTCAATGTCTCATGTCTCCCCCTCTCTACCGTAGCTACAGGACGTTTACTGTAGCTAAAACTTCTTATGGGACATTTCGATGTTTAAATCCACCGTTTCATCACTATTGGATCCCTGACCTCAAATTATTTTATTGAAGATACTGAGTACTCTTGAAAGGCAGTTTACCATTGTGTCACACGGGGTATTTCCCTGTTCTCCTGACATTCGAGTTCGGCAGTGTCATATTCATTAATCGTTTTTGCAACAGAAAACGTTTTGCTAGTGTAATAAGACCCTGACGATTGTGCAGTTGGGAGAGATGGTAGTCCATATCCGGGCCAGAACTTTGTTGAGCTGACTGGATCACATATGCGAGCCTCAAATGGATCATTGTCTGTGCCCTTCTTTTCTGTCCTCTCGAAATTAAGGCTCAATATTTCCCAAACTCTGTCATGAGTCTGTCTGTCTGTGTGTGGTCATGACGTTAACCTACCAAATACTATCTAGATTTACAGTTTTCTAACAGGGAACTAGCCTATTCCTTTAAGTCCTCTCGCTCAGCCTGTGTATGTTTATTGCTTGGCTGTATCCCAAACTGATGTTAACATTCATAAAGCCTCATAGAACAACACATATAACATCTCCTTAACCTGTGCTTGCAACAGACCCTTCAGCGTTTATCCACAAACCCTCCAAAAACGCCATTAAATTCCCTTATAGGCTTTGTTGAACAAACCAATGGCAGAGTTAGTGCCCACAGAAAGATGCAATTACCATTTTTCTAAGTACAGCCACACATGGGCTCTTTTTTTGGGCTATAGCCCACCTGGTAACATAACCCCACTTGTACTAAGTAAGCCTAGGCCTAGATTATAGGGTCTGATGCAGAACAGGACCAGACTTGTTATAGACCTACAAATAGTCAACACTTGAGTAAAAAATACATAACATGTTTTATTTTCACATACAAGGTGCAATTGCAGTGAATTGTGTTATCAGGGTCAGCCATAGTAGTATGGCACCCCTGGAGCAAATGTAGGTTAAGTGCCTTGCACAAGGGCACGTCCGACAGATTTTTCATCTTGTTGGCTCGGGTATTCGAACTAGCGAGCTTTTCGGTTGTGGGACCAACGCTCCAAATGCTAGGCTAGCTGAGTGGGTGTGGTGGGAAATTATAATTCCATTTCCAACACTTTGCCATGTGAATGACGCAGCACCTTTCTTAGAGCATATATTCACCTGGTTTGAATATAGGATGCTATTGGTACAGTAGGCTGTTGTATGGGTGGCAGGTAGCCTAGTGGTTAGAGCGTTGGGCTAGTAACCGAAAGGTTGCTAGATTGAATTCCCAATAAAAATCTGTCGTTCTGCCCCTGCACAAGGCAGTTAACCCACTGTTCCTAGGCCGTCATTGTAAATAAGAATTTGTTCTTAATAACCTTTTATGGCTGCTGTCCCTGTACAGGGATCAACATCAGCGGAAATTTCAGAGTGACAACTAATAGTACTCGATACAACTAAAACTTTAATTAAAACACACATGCAGGGTACTCAATTAAATTGAATCTAGCCAACATGTCAGATTTTTAAAATGCTTTTCGGCAAAAGCATGAGAAGCTATTATCTGATAGCATGCAACCCCCGAAATACCCAAAGGGGACGTAAACAAAATAATTAGCGTAGCCGGCGCTGACTTTCCTAGTTAAATAAAACAAATTGCAGACATAGATAGTAAAACAATGCTGTAGAGTACAGATAGTTGGTGAATACGTATAGAAATCCACTGTGTTCTGCCTTCATGGTGATGCTTTCTGATTATGTTTGTGGGATTCTTCCTTGCTGTGTAGACTCTGGAGCGTCAAATCTTTCTTATTGCGTGTGGACCCTGACCTCTAAACAAATCAAATCAAATCAAATTTTATTTGTCACATACACATGGTTAGCAGATGTTAATGCGAGTGTAGCGAAATGCTTGTGCTTCTAGTTCCGACAATGCAGTAATAACCAACAAGTAATCTAACTAACAGTTCCAAAACTACTGTCTTGTACACAGTGCGAGGGGATAAAGAATATGTACATAAGGATATATGAATGAGTGATGGTACAGAGCAGCATAGGCAGATACAGTAGATTGTATCGAGTACAGTATATACATATGAGATGAGTATGTAAACAAAGTGGCATAGTTAAAGTGGCTAGTGATACATGTATTACATACACAACAAAGCACAATAACATGACAGCGTGTAGGGCATGTTATGTAGTATCACTATGATGGTCTTTAAAGTTTGAAGTGCTCAATGCTGTCACGTGTAAGACAAGGTTCCATTACAGACACTGTCTGGACTAGACATTGAATTATCAGACTAACTCTGTGAGATTTGAAGTAATCTCCATCTCTTGACATTGTTCATATGCTGACTAGTTACTAGCTAATTACCAGGCACAAGGCTGCTTTATTGTAGTGGGCATAATCTGTGAATGCTAATCCTATACTACAAAATTGACCCTTTACACCTCTGTTTTGGGTCAAATGTGTTGACGTAAATGGTTGGGTAAGTGGGCACATGTCTAGCCCTTTCTAAAGGGAGCTTTGACACCAGGAAGCATCATTGTGTCTGTCTGGAGACTGCAGCTCTGGTGCTGGCAGGGCTGAGCAGACAAAGGCAGGGGTAAAGCCGGCTGACTGACACAGGCACACACTGGGAACGTCAGAACTCACTCCCACACACTGGGGACTGGTAGACAGTCATGAGCTCAGCAGGTTGAGGCCTACTGCAGTCTGGTACCCTGGGCTCTGGGACTGGGACCTCCCCTTGCAGCTTGTGGCTGCTAACAGGACAATAGCAAGGACCTCCCCCCTCCTGGTTCAGCTACACTCCTGACTGCACTGGAGCTGCTATATTCGTCACCATGAGAGAGCGAGAACAGCGAGCCAGAAGCCTACCATTTGTGGATAAACTGTCATAATATTGAGCGTGTAGCCTGTCACAGACAAGTCATATTAGGGGTCAAGTCCTCTGTACTGAAAATGTATGCCATGAACCATTTGATAAGCATTTGTGTTCTTAGTCCACACTTCCATGTCAAGGAGCTAGCGAAATGTGAATGAGTTCTTAGTCCTGTCTGGAAATGGAATGATCATGACATCACCTGTTCTCCATTTGAACACTGTTTTCCAAGCCTTCCAAGTTCCAACCCCTTCTGTGAGGACAGCCAGGGGTTCATGAACTTTGACTTCTTGTCCAGTCTTTTTTTTCTGCCTGACAGCTTTCAGGAAGGACACTAGAGCAGGGCTCTCCAACCTTGTTCTTGGAGAGCTACCCTCCTGTAGGTTTTTGCTCCAACCCTGTTCCTGGAGGGCTACCCTCCTGTAGGTTTTTGCTCCAACCCTGTTCCTGGAGGGTTACCCTCCTGTAGGTTTTTGCTCCAACCTTGTTCCTGGAGAGCTACTCTCCTGTAGGTTTTTGCTCCAACCCCAGTTGTAACTAACCTGATTCCTCTTATCAACCAGCTAATTATTAGAATCTCAGGTACGCTAGATTAGGGTTGGAGAGCCCTGCTTCAGAGAACCTAACTGGGACAAATCAAAACCAAACGTTAGTCTACTAAAAGGTCATTTATGTAAAAAAATATATATATAAAAAATAAAAAGCTTTTTCAGAAAAGTGAATGCACAGAATGATTTCTACAATTACATCTATCTTATCAGATGTAAATTGGCTCTAATGGAATTTCTCTGACTCACACAGACATGCCTCATTCAGGATGTTGCTATGATCGGAGGCCCCTTGACCTGTTATTACACTGTAGTAGAGGGCTGAAGGGGACATGTTTGTCTTTTCAAGGTCTATTGAGTTACGCCTGGTGTATTAAGGTTAGGCTATGTTTCCCACGGTGGAGGCTGATCTCCATCTGTCTCATTTGGTTTTTCATCTGACTGTTTTCACTTCCCTGTTGAGTACAGTGAGTCATGCAAATTAGTCTTACTGACTTCCCTCTCTCGCAGACGGCATACAAACACTTAGAACAGAGTGGGAGATAGGTAGCAATTGTATGGTTTTCTGTACGACTCATCAGTAAGTTACCGAACCTGCTAGAAGGTGATTCACAGTATTTCTATTTTAATCCCTTTTTTTTGATGCGTTGGCAGTGTTTAGACAGGCAGCTAATTCTGACCTTTTTTTTCCTACTAATTGGTCTTTTGACTAATCAGATCAGCTCTGAAAACGTGAAAAGATCTGTGATCGGTCAAAAGACCAATTCGTTAATAAAATATCAGAATTGGGCTGCCTGTGTGAACGCAGCCATATTCACCCATGGTGATATTTTTTGCTCCTTTCAAAACACCAAAAAGAGCTGTTTCTGACTTCTTTTTTTCTGCATCGTGTTGAACATCTCCCTCACACGTACTGTGTGTCTGCCGGTCGGTATGACCGTCCCTGCTATCAGGAACTGAATAATTAAGCTATTGAGACTGGACCCTGAGGAACTCCATCCCCCTCCCCTCTCTCTTGCGCTTTCTCTCCCTTTGACTTCCAAATCCCCCCTCTTTTCATTTACCTCTTTTTAATGGCCAACCCCCACCTTTATCTCTCCCTCTTTCTGGTGTGCCAGACCGACAGCGATTGGTTGACGGGGGACATTAGTAAATCATAGAGTGGATTGGTTGCTGAGCGAGCAGCCGGTTAATAGTGTGCATCGGTCTGTCCCCTTTTTTCCGTGCACCTCTCACTCTTTCTCCTCTTCTTCTTCGCACTTGTGGGATGGTCTTTGGGAGATACATGGCTATCTGGAGATGCATAGATTCTGAAACGCACTGTGGAAGCTTAACCTAGGATACCCCTCCAGTAAGAACAGAAGTTACCCTGCCTGCAGTGATTCTTCCCAGTTATGGAGAAGGGGGAAGGAGAGCATGTGCTGCAGACGGTAAGTCTGTTTACATCTGTGAGGAGAGATGAAGAGCAATCGGGGGAGACAGGAAGTAAGAGGAGAAGATAAACAGAGGTGGGTGGCAGTAGTGTGAAATGGAAAATAGTTTCTATTCAGCGTTTGGTAGGTTATGCTACATCCTTGAGTCTGTTTCACAGCTGTTAAAATGTTTCACTACCTTCTTTAAATGTCACATTTTATACTCTGTGTGTCCTCACAAGGATAGTAAAACAAGGACATTTTGTCAGTCCCTATGAGGAAAAATGCTAATTTAGGGTTAGGCATAGTGTTAAAGGTTAGTTAGGCATAGATTTAGGACAAAAATGATTTTAGATGGGAATCAATTATTTGGTCCCCACAAGGATAGCAATACCAAACTGTGTGTGGCATCAATGTATTACTTTATAGGTCTAGATTGCAATCTACAAGTAGCCAGGAGTTTAGTGGGTTCATGTTGTGTTTGTATCCATTTCTTTTCAGCTGGTTGTCCTAAAATGGAACAGGGGATTGAGTGAGAACAAGAGAAGCAGTTTGAGGAACTTGGTTGGTTTACTGACTAGTGTGATACACCACTTGTTTCACTGTGAATGGTTCAATGTGAGAGTTTGAGGATATTACAGTAGAGATGACAGGTTGTGTGTTTGCTCGAAATTTGTTCATATTCTGATATCTCAGATGGCTTGGTGGTGATGGTGTTTTACTTTGCATGCCTGTATATCATTATCCTGATCAAAACTAGGTTAAGTGGCGGGTTCACAGAATGTTCAGAAAACGTTCAGATTAGGCATCAGGAGACTGTCATCAGAAAATGGAAGGGATAATGGAAGGGATAAGGACACCTAGTCAGTTGCACAACTGAATGCATTCAACCGAAATGTGTCTTCAGCATTTATCAGAGAGGTGAGGGGGGGCTGCCTTAATCAACGCCCATGTCATCAGCGCCCAGGGAGCAGTTGTTGGTTAATTGCCTTGCTCAAGGGCAAAACAGCAGATTTTTTTCCAGTTTGCTGGCTCGGGGATTCAAACCAGCAACCTTTCGGTTACTGGTCCAATGCTCTTAACCATCAGCGTAGCAGTAGAGTAGAACAACTTTCCTGTTTTCTTCTGCTGTTATTTTTATCAGAGGGGTTTAGACCTACAGTTTTGTGTATAGGCCTCTTCAGTGTAATTGCGACATGGGTGTGTGTAGGCCTATAAATCATATATCACCCAGGCCTACCCAGAGCGGATTAAGTGTCAGCAATAGCAGCACTGGTGGGTTGTAGCCTGGAGACAGAGCTAAAGAAAGCCCCATGGGTTGTCCTCCTGACTACTTGACTGAAACAGAATAGAGGGATGTTACAGGGGCCAGTATCTCATTCATAGGATGTTACATACACTCATAATCTCTCATTCGTAGGGCGCTACTTACACTCATAATCTCTCATTCGTAAGGCGCTACATACACTCATAATCTCTCATTCGTAGGGCGCTACATACACTCATAATCTCTCATTCGTAGGGCGCTACATACACTCATAGTCTCTCATTCGTAGAGCACGAGGGACTTTACATAACATACGGGAACCAATGGGCACTAAAGTGACATTCATAGCAGCACATACAATTTGGTGTCAAGTGGAAGCTGAGTAATTTATTAAGGTATATATTAATTGTTTGACCATTTTCCGTCCTGAAAATGTGGAATAGGCAAAGGATCTGATTTCTGGTGAAACCGATGGAAAATGGGTCTTAGAAAACATCTACCAGGAAGTCTTGGTATTAAAATACTGTGTGTGTTGCATTCAAACTATTCAGACCCCTTGACTTTTTCCACATTTTGTTACGTTACAGCCTTATTCTAAAATGGATTAAATATATATATATTTGTATCATCAATTTACACACAATACTCCATAATGACAAAGCAAAAACAGTTTTTTTGAAGTTCTTGCAAATGTATTCAGACCCTTTGCTATGAGACTCGAAATTGAGCTCATGTGCATCCTGTTTCCATTGATTATTTTGTTATTTAACCTTTATTTAACTAGGCATCATCCTTGATGTTTCTACAACTTGATTGGAGTCCACCTGTGGTAAATTCAATTGATTGGACATGATTTGGAAAGGCGCGCACACACCTGGTGTGTTTGCATACACACACACACACAGACAGAAGTATGTGGACACAACCCTTCAAATAAGTTGATTTGGCTATTTCAGCCACACCTATTGCTGACGGGTGTATAAAATTGAGCACACAGCCATTAATTTCTCCATAGACAAACATTGGCAGTAGAATGGCCTTATTGAAGACCTCACTGACTTTCAACATGGAACTGTCATAAGATGCCACCTTTCCAACAAGTCAGTTTGTTAAATTTTTGCCTTGCTAGAGCTGCCCTGGTCAACTGTAAGTGCTGTTATTGTGAAGTGGAAACGCCAAAGGAGCAACAATGTCTCAGCCGTGAAGTGGTAGGCCACACAAGCTCACAGAACGGGACCGCCGAGTGCTTAAGCACGTAGCGCATAAAAATCATCTGTCCTCTGTTGCAACACTCACTACCGAGTTCCAAACTGCCTCTGGAAGCAACGTCAGCACAAGAATGGTTCCTCAGGAGCTTCATGAAATTGGTTTCCATGGCCAAGCACAAGCTAGCATGATCCCATTGTAGCATGTATTTGCATATTTCCGTTAGGGAGCGCCTCCTCTGAAGCGCGTGCACAGACTCAATTCGACCATGCATTCCAATACGATGCCATTTTTTATTACTTTGGCAAAGCGACAAGTCTATACAACTTAGTGCATTTTGTAACAGATTTGGGTTTTGGCAACAAAAGATGGTATTGTGATCGGATGTTTCATCAATGAGAATCTGCATACTGGCAGCCCAGTTTCACCTAGTTCCATCCTCTCCCACTACCTGCAACTGGACTTCCTCTCACTATCATTTGATGAGAAATGTTCTTAACGGATGCTTCAGCCTTATAGCCCCTGTGACATGTCTGTGTTTCCCCTTCTGTCTGTGCTGATGGTGTGTGTGGTTGCAGTCATGTCTTTACACGCAGGGGAGAGCGCATACATTTGCACATCCATATAATGTGAGTGAATTTGCTCGTCCCATATAATGTGGTAACGATGAGTCTCCTGGGCTAGACTTTTCAGTGTATTTTTACATTCCAGTTAAACATTTACCTGCTCTGCTGCAGTCTACCATTGAAGACTAGATGCGTAAATGTCATGTTATTTGTATTTGAACAATATGATTGGCTGTTCATTTCAAGCTCCAGCGAGTCACAACTTCTCGAGCAGTCGGCGTCTTGATTAGTACATGAGTACATTTCTCTACACTCACAATAACATCTGCAAGCCATGTGTATGAACCAATAACATTTGAGTTGATGCCTTCACACAGCACATGCGTGCTCTCCAGAGCAAAAGAAGTGCCCATCAATCTACTTGCTGAGTTTATTTATTTTAAGGAAAGTGATTTACAAAAGTAAACCTTCAATAGTGAACATACTAGCGATACACTTGCCACTGTTGAGTCTGCAAAAAGGAAGTTACAAAAAGACACCTAGCATTCGTCTTGGCTAGCCTACTGTCGACCTGTGGCGACATCTTCTGGAACATCTGTATTAAAGGGGTAGCGTCCTATTTTTCAAATCTTCTCAATTACACTTCAGAAACAAATGCATGCAATT
Source organism: Oncorhynchus clarkii lewisi (assembly GCF_045791955.1). NCBI lineage: Eukaryota > Metazoa > Chordata > Actinopteri > Salmoniformes > Salmonidae > Oncorhynchus > Oncorhynchus clarkii. The sequence continues at coordinate 20,582 of NW_027258910.1, read as the reverse complement.
ACTTCAATGCAATTATAAAGAATAGAGTAATGACTTGCATTGCTAAATTATACTACACAGCTTTTTAATACAAGTCTTAATAATCCCCAAAAGCCCAGTAATAGCTGAAATATAGAGAAAACATGCCAACCTATAGGCCCTGCATGACCTCAATGTATTGGACTGTCCATGTCCAGGACAGTATATATTCTGTTCGGGACAGTAGATTTTTGACCAACAGGGAAAAAGTAAATGGCTGTTTACAGTGCTTTGATTGACGAACAGCAAGCTTGACTAGTTTATAAAAGGTGACGAATTAACTGATTAAAGTTGATCTTGTGTATATCCCTGCCATTTATAAATCCTATAACATAGATATAGAACTATGGTATTGCATCGGGACAAGTCAACTAAACATCTTGTTTTTATTATCGATATGAAGTCCATTAGGACTTGCCAGGCAGTGACGTTTAAAGTGAGTGACTCGTCAGTATCCTAACAAATTGCATTGTTAAGAGCGCTGCTCATTTGTCTCCCTAATTTGCATACTGGTATGCTTTTTTGAGATGTATGTTCAGATAAATGATGAAACATTAGATGGTGTATCCTCCTCACTGCAGGAACAATAGATAGGCTAGTGGAGAAATGGCCTCACTCTAGTCCAAATGATGATAAAGTAGATTAAATTGTTTTAAAAGTGAATGATACCTAAATGGTATTTTCTAAGATATTCATTATAGGTCTATTAATTTGTGACAACAATGGAGTTGTCGACTGCTGCTTTCCGCTGCCCATGTTTAACACCTGTTTCATTCTCCAATCATACCTGTATTGGAGATAGCTGGGAATTTTCTAAAAACCTGTTTTCGCTGTGTGTGTGGTGTGTGTGTATGTATGTATGTATATAATCAATCAACATTTGGAAAGTCGAGGGGTTTGAATACTTTCCGAATGCACAGTATATCCACCAATCCCCCCCCACATGTCAATTGCTCATGCTGACTAACCTTCACACAAAATACCCACCCCCAACAGGCACCCATTAGTCACCCACACCAACCCCTCCTTACTAATAACTCTGCTTTTCTCCAATTTAGACTTAACAATCAACTAATCCTCCAAAATACAGAGAACTACAGTAGAAGATGTAGCCTACTTCTAACACACCAACTATGACAACAAAACACAGACCATGTTTATGCCTAGCTCCAGTATATTTATTTTCCCATCATGGAGTCATGGAAAGATTTAGCAAAGGTGACTTACACTAGTTCCTTGTGCTGCGCTTGATGTTGATTCTGTTGTTGATGGGATTGGACTATGTAAATAGAACACACAGTGCATTTGGAAAATATTCAGACCCCTTCACTTTAGCCAGATTTTGTTACATTACAGCCCATCTAAGATGGTTTAAATCTTTAAAAAGATTCCTCAATCTATACACAATGCCCAATAATAACCAAGTGAAAACAGGTTTTTAGAAATGTTTGCAAATGTATTAAAAATATGAAGGATACCTTATTTACATAAGTATTTAGACCCTTTGCTATGTGACTCAAAATTGAGCTCGGGTGCATCCTGTTTCCATTGATCATCCTTGAGATGTTTCTACAACTTCATTGGAGTCCACTTGTGGTAAATTCAATTGGTTGGACATGATTTGGAACGGAGCACACACACGTCTATATAAGGTCCCACAGATGACAGCGCATGTCAGAGCATAAACTAAGCAATGGGGTTGACGGAATTGTCCGTAGACCTCAGAGTCAGGATTGTATCGAGGCATAGATCTGAGGAAGGGTACCAAAACATTTCTGCAGCATTGAAGGTCCCCGAGAACACAGTGGCCTCCATCATTCTTAAATGGAAGAAGTTTGGAACCACCAAGACTCTTCCTAGAGCTGGCCGTTCAGCCAAACTGAGCAATCTGGGGAGAAGGGCCTTGGTCGGGGAGGTGACCACGAACCCGATGGTCACTCTGAAGGAGCTCTAGAGTTCCTCTGTGGGGATCAGAGAACCTTCCAGAAGGACAACCATCTCTGCAGCACTCCACCAATCAGGACTTTATGGTAGAGTGGCCAGACGGAAGCCACTCTTCAGTAAAAGGCACATAAAAGCCTGCCTAGAATTTGCCAAAAGTCACTTAAAGGACTCTGACCATGCGAAACAAGATTCTCTGGTCTGATGAAATCAAGATGTGACGCTTGGCATTCAGGCCAAAGAGTTCAATCTGGAGGAAACCAGGCACCCTTCATCACCTGCAGTGAAGCGTAGTGGCAGCATCATGCTGTGGGGCTGTTTTTCAAATCAAACAGACACCTACTAGTCAGGCTTATTGAGGTAGTATGTATGTAGGTATTGTTAAAGTTACTATGCATATATGATGGACAGTAGCAGAAGCGTAAAAAGAGGGGTTGGTGGGTGGTGGGACACAATGCAGATAGCCCGGTTAGCCAATGTGCGGGAGCACTGGTTGGTTGGGCCAATTAGGTAGTATGTACATGAATGTATAGTTAAAGTGACTGCATATAAGATAAACAGAGAGTAGCAGCAGCGTAAAAGAGGGGCTGGGGGGGGCACACAATGCAAATAGTCCGGGTAACGGCAGGGACTTCAGGGACTGGGAAACTAGTTAGGATCGAGGGAAACTTACCTTGCAAAAGCTTACCTTGGAAAAGTTCCATTGTTGGATAGCCAGCTAGCTAACATAACTCCCTTCTTTGTTTGTTTGTTTGAGCCGGCTGTTTGAGTAGGCTAAACTAGCTAACTGCATTCGCTAGCTAACAAAATGAAAATACAACAAAATATAGCTAGCTTACACTCTCTCTTGCTTCTCCTTCATTTTTGAAGACATTCATTTGTTCAAATGTCAAACTACTGTCTTAATCTCTACTTGAGTCAACTGCTCACCTCCATTTTATGCACTGCTATGCTTGCTAGCTGTAGGCTATGCTTTCAGTTCTAAATTCTTTCTCTGATCCTTAGATTGGGTGAACAACATGTCAGTTCATGCTGCTAGCGCTCTGATGGGTTGGAGGACGTCTTCCGGAAGTTGTCATAATTACTGTGCAAGAACCATGAGCCTCCTAGGTGTTGTATTGAAGTCAATGTACCTAGAGGAGGATGGAAGCTAGCTGTCCTCTGGCTACACCATGGTACTACCCCAGAGTGCTGTTTAGACTACTGTAGCCCTTCATTCACGTCATTTTGTGACGTGAATACATTCTAGTATAGTTTTATCTAAAAAGGATAACTTAATGTTTCACTTTTTATTCGATCTTGACCCAAAACGTATAGCAGGTGAATAGTACGCTATTGTCATGCTTAAGTTCAAGGTCAGAATACTCATAGAAAAAAGTGCATTAAATGGGGAATTGCATTCCATTTAATGCGCACTTCAGGTCGGAATCGGGCCCTAACGGAATGACTGCAATTGAATGGGCTACAATGGAAATTCATAGTAGTCACAAACCAACTGTGAGTCACAAACCAACTGTCCTCCCTTCCACTGGCATACTGTTATGTTAAGCTCATAACTGTTTTTTTTCTGTCACTTGGTGGTCAAAGCACAAGTGTGAAAAACAGTCTGGACAACCTAACTTCCTCTCGTTAATGCCACCTCTCCCAGCTCTTATTGACACCTACCTATAAGCCTCCCCCCTTTCCATTCAATGTAACCAGCCGTCTCACCCACTGCGGACCAATGTCAATGGACGTTGAAAAGTAGTTTTTTTAAAATTTGGTCAGTCTGAATCAATCATAGATCTGTTTTACATGTTTATACAGTAGTGTACAATTTACTGTACTGAACTACACGGTGTACAAAACATTATGAACACCTGCTCTTTCCATGAGACTGACCAGGTGAATCCAGGTGAAAGCTATGATCCCTTATTGATGTCACTTATTAAATCCACGTCAATCAGTGTAGAAGAAGGGGAGGAGACGGGTTTAAATCATTTTGTTAAGCCTTGAGACAATTGAGACGTGGCTTGTGTATGTGTGCCATTGAGAGGGTGAATGGCCAAGACAAAATATTTAAGTGCCTTTGAATGGGGTATGGTAGTAGGTGACAGGCGTACCGGTTTGTGTCAAGAACTGCAAGGTTGCTGGGTATTTCACGCTCAACAGTTTCATGTTTGTATTAACAATGGTCCACCACCCAAAGGACATCCAGCCAATTTGACACAACTGTGGGAAGCTTTGGAGTCAACAGGGGCCAGCATCCCTGTGGAACGCTTTGGACACCTCGTAGAGTCCATTCCCCAACGAACTGTTCTGAGGGCAAAAAGGGTGTGCAACTCAATATTATGAAGGTGTTCTTAATGTTTTGTACACTAAGGTGTGTGTATACTGTACTGAACTGTGCTATAGTGTGATGGCCAAACTTAGCCGTCTATGATTTGGGCCGGACCAACCAAATTTGGTCTTGTTTGGGGGCAGAGTTTATTAGAATAATAGCCAGTGTGTACAGTAATACCTAAACATGCTAAGGAGGATACTACATGTTTCTACCTTTTGGGTACCTATTAAGGATACATCACCATGAAGAGAATGGCAATTTATAATTATACATTTCTGTATAGTATAGATCAGGGACTTGTGATGTCATTCTGTTGCCGGGTGTTATTCCACTTCACTTACTGTAGTTAAAACTCAATGTAGCATCATGTCTGCAGAAAGAATGGGCTGTCAGCTATCTTTGAATATTAATTCTGAGGGGATATTTAACGTGAGTTTCTGGAAAACGTGGTAAAAATAAAGATTTTACTGTCATTCTGTTACCGAACATTTGCACTTTTTTTTTTCTCTCAATGTTTTTTTGTCAAATTGTCAGTGGAGATTAGGGGTGTAATGGTACAGGTATTCTTATCAAACTGTTCGGTCCGCGCTGTGAACCCGAATTAATACATTATTGTTTTGTTTATTAATAAGTACATTGAGTAAATCTGAGCTCAAATCGTTTCAGGCTCTTCCATTAAAACAACTAGAGCCTATATGCATGTTGTCATCAAAATTCTAATCTTAATTGGCGCATTTCAAACGGTCCTTTTGTGAAGCGCAGCTGGGGACTAGTTCTGTATGATGAGTGGTGGGGTCAATTTAAACCTGAATCCTCCAGTTTGGGAACATTTTTGTCTGTAAATGTTAAAGGTAAAATAATAAAAAGTTAACAGTATCTCACCACGCTCAACAAGAATAGCCTAGCTGCCAACACTTCATATGTTGACAAATGTATGCCTACATCACCCCAGTACACTAGAGCAAGACGGAAAAGGAAATAAACCACAACACAACATTGCTTCCCTTCTGTATTCAAGCAGCCCTTGGCAGCTGACTGACCAGGCTAAATAAATTAGAAGAGCACTTTTAGGCTATGTTTATGTTGTCCTCGGTTTATAGCTGTGGATATGCACCCATTCTTGGTGTTTGAGAATGGGGGGTTTCAGCACCTTGTCCTCGAACCTTGTTGACCAACTTCCTTTTTTCCCCCGCCTTTCTGCAAACTGCTAGGCCTAGTACCCTCTCTGTATAAGCAAGCCAAAGTTTTCAATGAATTGGCTAATGCATCATGTGTTGCGCTTACTTAACAGTGACAGCCCATCACATTACCCCGGAAAGGGTGCTTATCTGGCACTAATGGAGGCAGTGACATGGTGCATTTTGTCACCAAGATGGAAGTGAGAATTTGCCACATAAGACTGGGGAAAAATACTTAAATGGCACCGGACAAGAAGGCAGACGTTTTACATGCCCCCAACGTGTTTTTTTTTTTAAGTATATTTTTATTTGCATTTAACTTATTTTTGAAAACGTATTTTGTACATAATGTTGCTGCTACCGTCTCCTATGACCGAAAATACCTTCTGGCCATCAGGACTGCGATTACTCATCACTGACTAGCAGAATCCTTTTTTTCCTTTAACGAGTCTGACGATATACTGCTTTCTTGGGAACAGCCCAGATCCCCGTGATTTGTATAAAGAAGAGGCAGAGAAAAAGGGGCCAGAGGGCGGGCTGCCTTCTGAGAATTCATAGGCGATCGAATAAACCCCCACTTCCTTCCATTCTGCTAGCAAATGTGAAATCTTTGGACAATAAAATGGATGACCTAAGCAGAAGATTAAACTACCAACGGGACATTCAAAACTGTAATATCTTATGCTTCACAGAGTCGTGGCTGAACGACTACACTATCAACATACAGCTGGCTGGTTAAAAGCTGCAGGATAGAACAGCGGCGTCTGGTAAGACCAGGGGCGACAGACTATTTTTGTAAATAACAGCTGTTGCACGATATCTAAGGAAGTCTCAAGCTATTACTCTACCACAGGCGAGCATCTCATAATAAGCTATAGACCATACTATCTACCTAGAGACTTTTCATCTGTATTTTTCGTAGCTGACATACCTCCACAGTCAGAGGCTTTGAATGAGCTGTATTCCGCCATAAGCAAACAAGAGAAAGCTCACCCAGACGTGGCGCTCCTAGTAGTCGGGGACTTTAATGCAGGGAAATCTAAATACGTTTTACCAAATTTCTATTAGCATATTAAATGTGCAACCAGAGGGAAAACAACTCAGGACCACCTTTACTACAGACACAGAGACACAGACACAGACAAAGCTCGCTCTCCATTTGGCAAATCTGACCATTATTCTATCATCCTGATTGCTGCTTACAAGCAAAAATTAAAGCCGGAAGCACCAGTGACTAGATCAATAAGAAAGTGGTCAGATGAAGCAGATGCTAAGCTACAGGACTGTTTTGCTAGCACAGACTGGAATATGTTCTGGGATTCCTCCGATGGCATTGAGTACCACATCATTCATTGGCTTCATCAATAAGTGCATCGACGACGTTGTCCCGACAATGACCGTACGTACATACCAGAAGCCATGGATTACAGGGAACATCCGCACTGAGCTAAAGGCTAGAGCTGCCGCTTTCAAGGAGCGGGACCCTAATCCGGAAACTTATAAGAAATCCTGCTATGCCCTCCAACAAACCATCAAACAGGCAAAGTGTCAATACAGGACTAAGATCGACTCGTACTTCACCGGCTCTGACGCTCGTCGAATGTGGCAGAGCTTGCAAACCATTAGACTACAAAGGGAGGCACAGCCGAGCGCTGCCCGGTGATACGAGCCTACCAGACGATAAATGTGAGTAAGACCTTTCAACAGGTCAACGTTCACAAGGCCGCAGGGCCAGACGGATAACCAGGATGTGTACTGCACGCATGCGCTGATCAACTGGCAAGTGTCTTCACTGTCATTTTCAACCTCTCCCTGTCCGAGTCTGTAATACCAACATGTTTTAAGCAGACCACCATAGTGCCTGTGCCCAAGAACGCTAAGGTAACCTGCCTAAATGACTACCGACCCATAGCACTCACATCTGTAGCCATGAAGTGCTTTGAAAGGCTGGTCATGGCTCACGTCAACACCATCATCCCAGAAACCCTAAGCCCCCTCCAATTTGCATACCGCCCCTACAGAACCACAATCTAAATCTCTATTGCACTCCACACTGCCCTTTCCCAGAATGCTATTCATTGCCTGCAGCTCAGCGTTCAACACCATAGTGCCCTCAAAGCTCATCACTAAGCTAAGGACTCTGGGACTAAACACCACCCTCTGCAACTCGATCCTGGACTTCCTGACGGCCCCCCCCCCAGGTGGTAAGGGTAGGAAACAACACATCTGCCATGCTGATCCTTAACACAGGGGCCCCTCACTGGTGCGTGCTCAGTCCCCTCCTGTACTCCCTGTTCACCAATGACTGCACAACTCCAACACCATCATTAAGTTTGCCGATGACACAACAGTGGTAGGCCTGATCAACGACGAGACGGCCTATAGGGAGGAGATCAGAGACCTGGCCGTGTTGTGCCAGGACAACAACCTCTCCCTCAACGTGATCAAGACAAAGGAGATGATTGTGGACAACAGGAAAAGGAGGACCGAGCACGCCCCCATTCTCAACGACGGTGCTGCAGTAGAGCAGGTTGAGAGATTCAAGTTCCTTGGTGTCCACGTCACCAACAAACTAACATGGTCCAAGCACACCAAGACAGTCGTGAAGAGGGCATGACAAAACCTATTCCCCCTCAGGAGACTGAAAAGATTTCGCATGGATCCTCAGATCCTCAAAAGGTTCTACAGCTGCACCATCAAGAGCATGGTTGCAATCACTGCCTGGTATGGCAACTGCTCGGCCTCCGACCACAACGCACTACAGAGGGTAGTGCAAACGGCCCAGTACATCACTGAGGCCAAGCTTCCTGCCATCCAGGACCTATATACCAGGCAGTGTCAGAGAAAGGTCCTAAAAATTGTCAAAGACTCCAGCCACCCTAGTAATAGAACAGTCTTTCTGCTAAAGCACGGAAAGTGGTACCGGAGCGCCAAGTCTAGGTCCAAGAGGCTTCTTTACAGCTTCTACCCCCAAGCCATAAGACTCCTCCACACCTAATCAAATGGCTATTTGATTTGCAAGTCTATTTGCGTTGCCCCCTCGCCCCCTCTCCCCCCTCTTTTACACCGCTGCTACTCTCTGTTGTTATCATCTATGCATAGTCATTTTAATAACTCTACTTTCATGTACATATTACCTCAACTAACCGTTGTCCCCGCACATTGACTCTGTACCGGTACCCCCCTTTATATAGTCTCGCTATTGTCATTTTACTGCTGCTCTTTAATTACTTGTTACTTTTATTTCTTATTCTTTTTTTAAACTGCATTGTTGGTTAGGGACTCGTAAGTACACATTTGTTCGGTGCATGTGACTAATAAAATTAGATTTGAATGGCCCTCCAACTGGTAATTACTAGTGTGAAACTCGTCTTTAATCCGGAGCACCCACTTACATACATACATTTTTGTCATTTAGCAGAAGCTCTTATCCAGAGCAACTTACACTAGTTGACTCCATACATTTTTCTCCCAGATGGTGACCTCTGACGTCACCCAGTAAGGAAATGGCCTCTAACAGCATTTTTGACAGTTAAGTAGATTGCTTTTTATTTTTTTATAGTTTGGTTACAATCATAATAGCTGTACTTTTAGTTATTTGTTGGCGCCGCTTGTTGGCCATTAGCCAACCAGCTTTCTCAACCAGTTCAAATGACATGAATGCATTCAGCTGGTATTTACAACATCACAACTGATAAATTCCCCACCTCCCACATGGTTACAAACGCAGCATCACAGTGGAAACTTGAGAGGCCCAACATAACAATCCTGTCACAAGAGACAATGCCCAGAACATTGTGAATGGCGTTTCATTTTCCTGCTGTACTGAAACCGATCCAAACCGTGACCCCCAAAACCACAATACGTACCGAACCATGGGTTTGGTGAACAGTTACAGCCCTTATTGGAAATTGTTAAAAGTAGTCCTTGTGCATAGAGTTGTATGGTTTGTTTAACTTTACAATCAATTTCATTTTTTTGGCATACTTTTAAAGTAACATCCGAGTCTGTGTCACTATTACCATGGCATTACCCAGACCCAGACTTGTCAGCCCTCCAGACATTATTCCCAGAAGAATGCTCTGCTTCCTGGGCCCTCGCCCTCCCATGGATTGTCTGACTGTTTGTTTTGTGCCACCATGGAGCCTAAAAATGTTTTTTTTTGTGTGAGAGAAATTTAAAACCGATGAATAGAGTCACCTGTCTTGATTATCAAAGCCATCTGTTTCCTTCTACATTGTGTTATATAAAATAAAAATTGTTTTTTTAAATTTAACCTTCGTTTAGCTTTAGTCAGTTAAGAACAAATTCTTATTTACAATGACTGCCTACCTCGGCCAAACCTGGACGACGTTGGGCCAATTGTGTGCCGCGCTATGGAACTCCCAATCACAGCCGGATGTGATTCAGCCTGGATTTGAACCAGGGACTACAGTGACTCCTGGACGGCTCTGTGTTTGGAGGATGACAGATGTCAGCGTCGGGTCACAGGGCACTTGAGGACACTTTGGATTCTGACGGTAGCTCACTGTAGCTTATTGCTTTCACTTTCCTCCTAGGGTTGGGTGGTATCCAGATGTCCATACCTTCATGCCATGCCTGTGCCATCCCGGGATATATGGTATTACTGGTAGTGCACACAAGGGGCGCAATTAAAAAAATGTACGTAGAAAAAGACCCAAAACGTCACTTACCAGAATGCTATAAGTACTAAGGAATTCTCATAGAGGTTGCTATGAGTACTAAGGAATTCTCATAGAGGATGCTATGAGTACTAAGGAATTCTTATAGAGGATGCTATGAGTACTAAGGAATTCTCATAGAGGATGCTATGAGTACTAAGGAATTCTCATAGAGGATGCTATGAGTACTAAGGAATTCTCATAGAGGATGCTATGAGTACTAAGGAATTCTCATAGAGGATGCTATGAGTACTAAGGAATTCTTATAGAGGATGCTAGGTAAGTGCTAAGGAATTCTCATAGAGGATGCTATGTAAGTGCTAACGAGCACATTCAAACATTTACTACTAGGACAGACAACCCAGCTCAGAGTTATGCAAGTATCTCAAAACACAGTTTTCAGCATGCACAAAACAACTGTTAGGGAGCAGGGATCTTAATCCCAGAGATGTTCTCTGCTGCTCTTACCAAGAAGCTTGATCTTGCAAGCTAACATGTTAGCCACTTAGCTAACATTAGCAAGTTAGCAACGCCCAGCTGGAGAGAATTTATTTGGCACATATTAGTTAACTTAATAGTTATATATTGCACCAGTCAGTTTGGTCACACCTACTCATTCCAGGGTTTTTCTTTATTTATACTATTTTCTACATTGTAGAATAATAGTGAAGACAAGCTATGAAAAACATGTGGAATCATGTAGTAACCAAAAAAAGTGTTACACTAAATATATTTGAGATTCTTCAAAGTAGCAACCCGTTGCCATGACGACAGCTCTCCATATGTGTTATTTTATACTTGTAATGTCTTCTATTATTCTACAATGTAGAATAGTAAAAATAATGAAACATCCTTGAATGAGTAGTTGTCCAAACTTGACTGGCGGGATGTGTTTAGGCTGATTGACAGACCCACTTTTTTATTTGACTGGCTCGCTGGTGTTTCTTAGTTTACATTGCCTTCAGAAAGTATTCAGACCCCTTTTTCAACATTATGTTACAGCCTAATTCTAAAATTGATTAAATCGTTTTTTCCCTCATCAATCTACACACAATACCCCATAATGACAAAGCAAAAACGGGTATTTAGATGTTTTAGTTTATTTTTTATCATTTATCAACCACATTTACATAAGTATTCATACCCTTTACTCAGTACTTTGGAGCACCTTTGGCAGTGATTACAGCCTCGTCTTCTTGGGTATGACACTACAAGTTGGCACACCTGTATTTTGAGAGTTTCTCCCATTCTTCTGGATGGGGAGCGTTCCTGCACAGCTATTTTCAGGTCTCTCCAGAGATGTTCAAGTTCAGGCTCTGGCTGGGCCACTCAAGGACATTCAGAGACCTGTTCCGAAGCCACTCCTGCGTTGTCTTGGCTGTGTGCTTAGGGTCATTGTCCTGTCCGAGGTCCAGTCCGAGGTCCTGAGCGCTGTGGAGCAGATTTTCATCAAGGATCTCTCTGTACTTTGCTCCGTTCATCTTTCTCAAATCATCAAATTTTATTGGTCACCTACATATGGTTAGCAGATGTTAATGCGAGTGTAGCGAAATGCTTGTGCTTCTCGTTCAGACAATGCAGTAATCTCTAACAAGTAATCTAACGATTTCCCAACTACCTAATACACTCATCTGAAGGGGTGAATGAGAATATGTACATATAAGTATATGGATGAGCGATGGCCGAGCGGCATGGGCGGCAAGGTGCAGTAGATGGTATAAAATATGGTATATACATGTGATATGAGTAATGTAAACCTTTATTTAAAGTGGCATTGTTTAAAGTGACTAGTGATCCATTTATTAAAGTGTCCAGTGATTGGGTCTCAATGTCGGCAGCAGCCTCTGAGTTCGGGATTGCTGTTTAGCAGTCTGATGACTTTGATATAGAATCTCGATCCTGACTAGTTTCTGTCTCTGCTGCTGAAAAACATCCCCACAGCATGATGCTGCCACCATCTTTCACCGTAGGGATGGTACCAGGTTTCCTCCAGACGTGACACTTGGCATTCAGGCCACAGAGTTCAATCTTGGTTTCATCAGACCAGAGAATCTTGTTTCTCATGGTGAGTCCTTTAGGTGCCTTTTGGCAAACTCAAAGCGGGCCGTCGTGCCTTTTACTGAGGAGTGGCTTCCGTCTTGCCACTCTACCATAAAGTCCTGATTGGTGGAGTGCTGCAGAGATGGTTGTTCTTCTGGAATCCCATCTCGACAGAGGAATTCTAGAGCTCTGCCAGAGTGACCATCGGGTTCTTGGTCACATCCCTGACCAAGGCCCTTCTCCCCTGATTGCTCAGTTTGGCTGGGCGGCCAGCTCTAGGAAGAGTCTTGGTGGTTCCAAACGTCTTCAATTTAAGAATGGAGGCCACTGTTTTCTTGGATCTTCAATGCTGCAGAAATATTTTGTTACCCTTCCCAAGATCTGTGCCTTGACACAATCCTGTCTCGAAGCTCTTCCGACAATTCCTTCGACCTCATGGCTTGGTTTTTGCTTTGACATGCACTGCCAACTGTGGGATTTTTATATAGACAGACGTGTGCTTTCCAAATCATGTCCAATCCACTGAAGTTGTAGAAATATATCTCAAGGATGATTAATGAAAACCGGATGCACCTGAGCTCAATTTCGAGTCTCATAGCAAAGGGCCTAATACTTATGTAAAATAAGGTATTTCCTTTATTACTAAAAACCTGTTTTTGCTTTGTCATAATGGGGTATTGTGTGTAAATTGCTGAGAAAAAAACGGAATTTAATCCATCTTAGAGTAATGCTCTAACGTAACAAAATGTGGGTTAAGTCAAGGTGTCTGAATACTTTCCGAATGCGCTGTACATAAGTGCACACATTTTTGATTCTGGCTAGTGGTCTAGCAAACTAGCATAAAACACCCTAAATATCCCTCCACGTTGGATTTGATAGGTACAAAACAGTTAACAATATCCCATGTACAAATGCTTCAAGTTCAACAATCTATCTTCCTGACGAATGTCTTACATTTTGGGTGCAGAAACCTACATTTAGTATAACCTAATGTTCCAAATCCCATGTAGCCTAGCTTTTTAACTGTAAAATAATTATGGATTGATTTATTAGCACCCCAAATGTGGCACGTGGACTGATTTACATCTGACCTCCAGTCCGGCTGCCCCCCGTGCCTCACATGCTGTTTAATTTGTGTGGGTGCCCCCCACCCTTTTAAAGCAGCTCTCAGGACACACCCACAGCTAAAAATAAAAATATATTTGGACCACACTCCTGAAAGCAGATGCAAATTGTGAACACGTGTACTTACACACATTCAAGGACTATTTGGACACCCACCCAGACTGTCTGCTCAGACCTGTAGGACTATTTGGACACCCACCCAGACTGTCTGCTCAGACCTGTAGGACTATTTGGACACCCACCCAGACTGTCTGCTCAGACCTGTAGGACTATTTGGGCACCCATCCAGACTGTCTGCTCAGACCTGACTATTTGCGTTCACTGCCACCTCGATTCCCCACTCCAACCACCTATTCACCATCCAGTGATTACAGCAGGACTTGGGTGCTCTTTAGTTGGCGGAGGTTCCGCCACTCTGCGGAGTCTGCCAGCCATGGACTTCTGGGGAGATATTGTCAATTTGAAGACCACCACAGCAGCCAAAGCTCCATGTGTGGTATGTGTGTTCTGGTCTGTATTGGGAATAGGCATGTGCTTTTTTCATAGCAGTGTGGTTTTTAATACAGTTTAGTTTGAGAGTCTGTTACTGTACCAGTGATGGAAGAGTTGTAACCCAAATAAACAAGCAAACTATCTCAAAGTTAAGCCCACTGAATTACTCTGAAACCATCGCCTTTTAGCTATTTCAGTAGAAGCAGCACTTGCTAAATGGGTAGTTCTCTAGAAGTTCTTTCCATATTGTTTAGCTAGCAGGCCCAGCAACCGTACTAGCTAAATCAATAACTTTCCACTTCATGAACGTATTGCTTTATGTTCTAATGCAGCACATTCAAGCTTTAAAAATCATGAATGTAAAAGTGCCGTGGGGCAGAAGTTCAGAGTGGTCGTCTAGGTAGTGGTGGTATTCTAGGTAGGCTCCTACTGACTGGATTGTTAGTGCTTTCCAGAGCAGTAGCACTGACTGGACCACATGGCTTATTTCATCATCAGGAGGTAGCCTATCTATTTAACCCTTTGTGTCTAATTATATTTGCAAGGCACACCTTGGTTCTAGAAAAAAGCTTGGCAGCTATTTTTAAACTCTGAACTCTGCTGTAGTGCCCTGAAATAGTGCACCACGCCTAGAATAGCCATGAAAATGACAGGTCAGTCAGTGGCATCTATCATATGTGACAGGAGGCTGATCTGCCTAGAAAGTTAGCAAAATGTTGCCAACTGCCACTTAGTTTAATATCTGTCTGTTGAGTTGGTCTCTAATAAATAGACCTAGAGTTTACTTCAATGAGTTCAATAAGTAGTAGACTAAACCTAATAAACCCAACAGGTTGGACTTCTCTTGGGTTCATAGCTGTTACAGAACAATTGTCCCTTGTTAGGAGGAGAATGCAGAGTGATGTAGAGACCAAGAGGGAATGCAAGCTGGAGAGCTGGATAACACAACTTGTAAAGTATAAGTAACTAAAATCTAAACACTGTGTCTGTGTTGTGTGGCTAAGACAGCCTGTCTTTGGACTCGGGGCGTGCTGGCTTGTGCCCAACACAAATATTTACCTCTGCGCTTACCCCCGCAGGTGGTGTCCAGCCGCCTAGGCTTTATTCAGCAGGGACATCCCTCTGAATCATTCCCCTTGGCTATAGTGTTCAAAGGCCTTTCTCCTGTTTAGACCGATACTGTAGGATACACTGTCTCTTATAATTAATCTAACCTAGTAGGCGTAAGAGAAACACCTGAAACTATATCCCCCTACATACTGGTCTTGTCAGGAGGTTCTCTTCTGCACTGTTCAACCAATCCAGTAAATATGGAGGAGTTAAGATGGAGTGTCACCTTGTTAATGTCCAAAAGCTGAAGTCTCGTCACAGGCTCTTTTTCCATTTCCCCTGAAAAGCAGTGGTAATGGCATCTCCCATATCAACTGAACCATGACAGTTTGGAGTTGTTCTTGTACATGGTGTAGTTGTATGGACAATGCAGGGTCTTTCCCATGACTGTTTAAGAGCCTATCAGAATATAGCTATGATTTCTTTGTTGGGTCCAGTCTTGAAGCAGATGAAGCTCTACTATTATACTATTGCCTGTGTGGTCTTAGTGAGATGGCTAGATTAAGTAGTCCTATTGAATTTGACTGCTGTGTTAAAAGTTGTAACCTAATAGGAAGTGGAAGACCAAGAACAGGAAGTTAACGTCACACAGCTCCAACTGTCACCCAATGTGACCTGTATTACTCTCTTCCATTGTGTATCTGGTGCTGTGCTGCGTCGTCAATAGGAATGACTACGTAGGCCCATTTTTTTTAAAGTACCTCATTTATTTCCTTCCTACCCACTAGTGTCTAGGTTGTTGTACAGTTGTTTCAATGCTTAAAGATGCACTATGAAGAAATCACTCTAAAATTCTAATAGTTTGCCTAATTTCAGTTTGTGATAAAACAAGCAAGTATAGTGTAGAGAATCATTGTACCATCTAAACTGCTGTGAAATATATATTTTCCATAACCAGAAGTATTGTTTGCAGCTGGTGTGCAAAACCGAAAGCAAAAGACACAAAAATGACTGAAGAACGGGAAGCATGGAGCACGTAGACCATATCTACTGCTTCTTAGACTATACTTTTAGTGAGAATGACAGATCTATAACTCACATTTCTATGTGCATTTTGTCAGGTCTCTCAAACAGTTACATATTGCAGCTTTAAAAAATATTGCTCTTTGGGAACTATGAAGATTTAGGCTATTGACTGAATAAATGTCCTTTCTCTCTGCATCTCCACCATATGTACATTCTGTTCTCTTTGTTTCGTTTCAATCTGCCCAATGAATTTGTATTTCTCCTTGTTGTCTCCAGGGGAACGATGATGAGGCGGTGGTGGACCTGGGGAAGACTAGCTCCACCATTCACACCAACTTTGAGAAAGAGGAGCTAGAGAGTAAGTCTGATTTTAGTGTTTATATATACACACAAAGTATCACATGGGCCCGGATCCTATTCATGTTGACAGTATACACAGAGCAGTATCAAGGGGGCCCATGTGTAATGACATTGTATGGCCATAGGACAGAGGGGATTCTACAAATGCATGCTCTCACTCACACACTCACACACACGTGTTTTTACTCATGCGCTGTAATATCGTGAGAAATTCAGTCACGTTTGTCTGGCTTGGTCTGGTGATTGAGGTATGCATTGCTTCCACCCACATTCCACTGAGCTCTGACTGCAGGGGAAAAGCCCTGGCACAATTTCCAGACTTTATAGGATCCACAATGGAATTCTTAACAATTTATCTTCCACACACACACACAAGCGGTAGCTGCATCCCCTCCCAAGAAACTGTGTTTGGGGAGACCAGGCTTTGTGAGGTGAACTTGAACACTAATAACTTGGAACCCTGGT
Source organism: Oncorhynchus clarkii lewisi (assembly GCF_045791955.1). NCBI lineage: Eukaryota > Metazoa > Chordata > Actinopteri > Salmoniformes > Salmonidae > Oncorhynchus > Oncorhynchus clarkii. The sequence goes on along the minus strand of NW_027258910.1, from coordinate 3,882 downwards.
TAATGAGCTAGAGAACCGTGTAACTTGGAACCCTGGTTAATGAGGTAGAGAACCGTGTAACTTGGAACCCTGGTTAATGAGGTAGAGCACAGTGTAACCCTGGTTAATGAGCTAGAGCACAGTGTAATTTGGAACCCTGGTTAATGAGGTAGAGCACAGTGTAATTTGGAACCCTGGTTAATGAGCTAGAGCACAGTGTAATTTGGAACCCTGGTTAATGAGGTGGAGCACAGTGGAACCCTGGTTAATGAGGTAGAGAACCGTGTAACCCTGGTTAATGAGGTAGAGCACAGTGTAACTTGGAACCCTGGTTAATGAGGTAGAGAACAGTATAACTTGGAACCCTGGTTAATGAGGTAGAGAACAGTATAACTTGGAACCCTGGTTAATGAGCTAGAGCACAGTGTAATTTGGAACCCTGGTTAATGAGGTGGAGCACAGTGTAATTTGGAACCCTGGTTAATGAGGTAGAGAACAGTGTAACTTGGAACCCTGGTTAATGAGGTGGAGCACAGTGTAACCCTGGTTAATGAGCTAGAGCACAGTGTAATTTTGAACCCTGGTTAATGAGGTAGAGCACAGTGTAACCCTGGTTAATGAGCTAGAGCACAGTGTAATTTGGAACCCTGGTTAATGAGCTAGAGCACAGTGTAATTTTGAACCCTGGTTAATGAGGTGGAGCACAGTGTAACCCTGGTTAATGAGGTGGAGCACAGTGTAACCCTGGTTAATGAGGTGGAGCACAGTGTAACCCTGGTTAATGAGGTAGAGCACAGTGTAACCCTGGTTAATGAGGTAGAGCACAGTGTAATTTTGAACCCTGGTTAATGAGGTAGAGCACAGTGTAACCCTGGTTAATGAGCTAGAGAACCGTGTAACTTGGAACCCTGGTTAATGAGCTAGAGCACAGTGTAATTTGGAACCCTGGTTAATGAGGTAGAGAAGTGTGAGAATGTAATGTGTAAGCTGCCCCCCCCCCACACACCCTGGTTCTAGCTCTAACAGCATTACTGAGGATTAGCCTGCAGCTCTAGCCTCCACTAATTTAATAGAGCCTTCTCTTTCACTCCCTCCCCCTTCATTCTTTCTCACACTCATTCACTCATTCTCTCTAGAACACTACCACTCATTCACATAATCACACGGTTGGTAGAGGCAGACCCAACCTCCATGTTCCCCTTCCGCTTCTCTGTCCCTCCATACTTCTCTAAAGTAATATTTACTTGTGTTTTGTTATACATCATGATCAATGTTCCCCTTAAGCTGTGTGTGGGTGCTCCACTCCCCAGGACTGCCTTGCAGAAGAAATACCAGCCCGCGCAGAGACTCACGAGATTGAACTTCACTCTGCTAGTTTCCCTGTTAGTTTACACCGTTTCCCTCTACTGTAGGAATTGTGACCAAATCAACATTTTTAAATGCAACATAATGAAATAAACCTAACTATGCAAGACCGTCTGAGATTGTTCAAAGATCAAAGCGAAGAGCCGCATGTAGCCACGTGTGCACATTTGTTCATGTCCTTTGCTAATTAGTGCATTATTAGCCCAGTTATAGCAATTTCTGGTCAGCAATGGGTAGTGATAAGTGATTGCTTCCTACAAGAGCACAAAACATATACACTTCTAGCCATCTTTGAAAAGCCAGTCAGGTAAAGAGCTTTTTTTATATCTTAAAGGGACAGTGATGTATTTTGAGAAGGGCTTGAATAAGCTACGTAGTCAATAGGCAGATGGTAGCATACATTTTTTGTCTGACTCTGTGATAATGGTATGCAAATAATGATTTTTGATTTGTAAAGTGGTTTCCTCATCAAAAAGCACAATAAAACATTTTCGGTCACCTCCTTGTCTGAAGGACAAGTTGCTAAACAGGTTCATTTCCAGCGCTGCACAAGTCTCATGGAATGTAGGCTGACATAGAACACCACACAGTGGCTGCTACTGTAGGCTGTATCGTAGAACACCACACAGTGGCTGTATCGTAGAACACCACACAGTGGCTGTATCGTAGAACACCACACAGTGGCTGTATCGTAGAACACCACACAGTGGCTGTATCGTAGAACACCACACAGTGGCTGTATCGTAGAACACCACACAGTGGCTGTATCGTAGAACACCACACAGTGGCTGTATCGTAGAACACCACACAGTGGCTGTATCGTAGAACACCACACAGTGGCTGTATCGTAGAACACCACACAGTGGCTGTATCGTAGAACACCACACAGTGGCTGTATCGTAGAACACCACACAGTGGCTGTATCGTAGAACACCACACAGTGGCTGTATCGTATTTCTAACTATTTCAACTATTTCAAAAGCTATTTCTATGTTAAAATGGGATGCATTTTCCCCACAATCGTAGGGCACTGTGACGATGGTCCTATGTACTCTGTCACATAAATCTAAAACCTTTGATAAAGGACCAGACATGGTTTATGAGAAGGACATTTATTTATTGATGATAATGTTGGGCATCGATGTTCTTTTTGTTGGTCGATCATCCGTGAATGAGAAGTAACAAGAGTTTTTAGTTTGGCGCACCGGGAATTGTTTTTTGTTTTCTCCAGATTTTTTAATATAGGTTCTTTCTGGTCATACATTTTGGTGATACCAAGTTCTAGATACAATGTGATATTGTTTACTAATTAAAACGTGAAGGTAGATGGTCAGAAATGTGTATGATTACCTTGTATGTCCTCGTTTTGAAGAGGGTTCTGTTCATAGTTAATGAATGGTACGGGTGGCGCGGTAGGAACTTAAACCCGGGGGACGTACGTTTTTATATCCCAGATAGTATTTATGCTATGAAGCGGTGTTTCCCAGCCCAGGTCCTCCAGGACCCCCAACAGTAAACGTTGTTGTAACCCTGGACAAACGCCTCATTCAGCTCATTGAGGGCTTGATGATTAGTTGACTAGTTGAATCAGGTGTGTCCTGGGTTACAATAAAAGTGTACTGTTGGGGGTACTGGAGGACCGGGATTGGTCAACACTGCTCTAAAGCATGGGTTTATCATAGTTACTGAGGTGTGCTGGTAGAACTACATATGTTTATTATCTGAACGTGTATGTATGGTACTGTATTTAATGTGCTCTGAATGTCAATTGACCAGATACGTGTAAGGGTTTCCCGTTTAGTTGCATCATGGGTGTTGTGATACAGGCTGTATCACAACTGGCCGTGATTGGGAGTCCCATAGGGTGGTGCACAATTGTCCCAGCATCGTCCGGGTTTGGCCAGGGTAGTGTTAACTGACTTGCGTAGTTAAATAAAGGTTCCACATAAGAAGCCTGTCCTCTCATTGTTTGTGGGACAGGGGACAGGTCAGCTTGCTGCTGGGTTTTGTTTGAAGAGCTCTATTTGATCCAGTTTATTATTTTCTAAATACTTGTACATTTCGTCGGCTGTTATTATCTTCACTTGCAAATAGAAAGTGTCACTCTGGGCAAGAAATAATGTTCTGCCTTGTTGCCTCCTCACTGTAAAATCCTACCGCCGGTCTCACAGCCACTCTGGTAGGACTACATAATGATCGATTGGCCACGGTAGCCTACTTGGCCACGGTTAAAACTAACTTAAAGCGGGTACAGCCTCCGTGTTCACAGTAAACGCAAAACGTTCACGTTTGTGCTCAGCATAACTGACATTTGCTCAGTGGCGGAAATAATTTGAGGCAGGGAACATTGATCATGAGCCTGCCTAAGAGCCTAGTCTCACAAGTCAGATGATTGTTTCTGAAATGTGATAGACTGGAAATAGTGAGTTTTGGTCTCTAACTACTGGTTGTCTATAGTGGGAGGTAACAGGTGGGAGGTAACGTCAAACTGTATTGGTCACGTGCTACGTAGACCAGGTTTAGACTAACAGTGAAATG